>NC_092086.1:116859-281859 GCF_045679555.1 Salvelinus alpinus | reverse complement strand
TGTCTCCCCTATTGGACCTAGATAGTGTGTATTGATATGTAGGCTGTGTCTCCCCTATTGGACCTAGATAGTGTGTATTGATATGTAGGCTGTGTCTCTCCCCTATTGGACCTAGATAGTGTGTATTGATATGTAGGCTGTGTCTCCCCTATTGGACCTAGATAGTGTGTATTGATATGTAGGCTGTGTGTCTCCCCTATTGGACCTAGATAGTGTGTATTGATATGTAGGCTGTGTCTCTCCCCTATTGGACCTAGATAGTGTGTATTGATATGTAGGCTGTGTGTCTCCCCTATTGGACCTAGATAGTGTGTATTGATATGTAGGCTGTGTGTCTCCCCTATTGGACCTAGATAGTGTGTATTGATAGGCTGTGTGTCTCCCCTATTGGACCTAGATAGTGTGTATTGATATGTAGGCTGTGTCTCTCCCCTATTGGACCTAGATAGTGTGTATTGATATGTAGGCTGTGTGTCTCCCCTATTGGACCTAGATAGTGTGTATTGATATGTAGGCTGTGTGTCTCCCCTATTGGACCTAGATAGTGTGTATTGATAGGCTGTGGGGCCATTTTTAAATGTATGTAGTTCTGTCCTTGGACTGTTGTTGTCTATCAACGTTCTGTATTATGTTTCATGTTCTGGACCCCAGGAAGAGTAGCTGCTGCTTTTGCAAACATCATTTGCCTCATCAATCTACACACAATACCCCATAATGACAAAGAGAATACAGGTTTTTACCTGTATTAATATTTACCCTCAGTAGACAGGGGTAGTTTTCATAGAAATACAAGTACATGTTGTTGACAGGTCCACAGTTGATATCTTTTGAACATCTGTCTGTAACATATGATTTGCCCAAGACACAGTTTTGGAAATCCCTACAACTGCAGAGCTGTCTGACTACCAACCCAATTGAAAGGTTGCTGCTTAAACAAAACAAAAGAAAAGGCTTGACTTCCCTAATATTCTTGTCTACTAGATGAAAGACTGACCCTTTGGTAAAAGTGAAGAAACAATGGGAAGAAGATTTACACAGCGACATATCCTCTGATGAATGGAAAATGTCTGAACATGTTCAATACAACCTAGAAAGAAACGGGTAACACATTTATACAAGCTTTCTGAATGGCTGGTTGGAGATGAGCCACAGGATCAATCAGTCCCATCTTATGGACCCTCTATTGCAGACTGGTAGAATAGTATAATCCATGTTATTTGTAAAGTAGTGGGGACTGATGTTTGCTGGTCTAATACATGCAGAATATTGGGCTCTACATTAGTTAGATTACAGAGTTCACTATTCTTTCACAAGAAGGTGGATCTTGTCGGCCTTCTGCCAAAAGACTTCTTCTCAGACATTGGATAATAATCTAGTATTTTCATATATTACCTGTATTTGACAGGGGTGGCATAGCCGGTAGACCTGTCTCCAGTGCTCGTTGAAGGGGGCGTCGCTCTCTGTCTGGGGGTCCAGTAGGTATTGGACGAACTCTGAGAAGGAGGGCCGGATTCCGGCAGGAAACGCGTCGCCCGCCGCCGCGGGAGGTTCAGAGTGGTTACCGTAGCGACGGAGCATGAGCAGAGCGAATCGGCGGTAGAACTCGTCGTTGGGCTGCTCAAACTTGTTCCGATACGCCGAGATGAGGCGGACGAACGGATCTCTGACAAACAGGAACTTGGTGTACTTCTGCAGCTTCACCTTGACAACAAACACACCGTGCATTCAGGAAATCACAGTTACGTTACAGCCTTATTTTAACATGGATAAAATATATTTCCCCCTCAATCTACACACAATACCCCATAATGAAAGGTACAAGTTGACACAGGTTTTTAGAAATGTTTTAAAATGTATTACAAATAAAAAACGGTATCACCTTATTTACATTCGTATTCAGACCCTTTGCTATGAGACTCAACATTGAGTTCAGGTGCTTCCTGTTTCCATTGATCATCCTTGAGATGTTTCTACAAGTTGATTGGAGTCCACCTGTGGTAAATTCAATTGATTGGACATGATTTGGAAAGGTACACACCTGTCTATATAAGGTCCCACAGTGTATGTCAGAGAAAAAATCCAAGCCATGAGGTTGAAGGAATTGTCCGTAGAGCTCTGAGACAGGATAGTCCTGAGGTACAGATCTGGGGAAGGGTACCAAAACATTTCTGCAGCATTAAAGGTTCCCAAGAACACAGTGGCCTCCATCATTCTTAAATGGAAGAAGTTTGGAAACACCAAGACTCTTCCTATAGCTGGCCACCCAGCCAAACTGAGCAATCAGGGGAGAAGGGCTTTGGTCAGGGAGGTGACCAAGAACCTGATGGTCACACTGACAGAGCTTCTCTGTGGAGATGGTAGAACCTTCCAGAAGGACAACCATCTCTGCAGTACTCCACCAATCAGGCCTTTATGGTAGAGTGGTCAGACGGAAGCCACTTCTCAGTAAAAGGCACATGACAGCCCTCTTGGAGTTTGCCAAAAGGCTCCTAAAGGACTCTCAGACAATGAGAAACAAGATTCTCTGGTCTGATGAAACCAAGATTGAACTCTTTTGGCTGAATGCCAAGCGTCACGTCTGGAGGAAACCTGGCACCATCCCTACGGTGAAGCATGGTGGTGGCAGCATCATGCTGTGGGGATGTTTTTCAGCGGCAGGGACTGGGAGACTAGACAGTATCGAGGGAAAGATGAACGGAGCAAAGTACAGAGAGATCCTTGATGAAAACCTGATCCAGAACCTCAGACCGGGGCGAAGGTTCACCTTCCAACAGGACAACGACCCTAAGCATACAGCCAAGACAACGCAGGAGTGGCTTCGGGACAAGTCTCTGAATGGCCTTGAGTGGCCCAGCCAGAGCCTGGACTTGAACCCGATCAAACACCACTGGAGAGACCTGAAAATAGCTGTGCAGCGACGCTCCCCATCCAACCTGACAGAGCTTGAGAGGATCTCCAGAGAAGAATGCGAGAAACTCCCCAAATACAGGGGTGCCAAGCTTGTAGCATCATACCCAAGAAGACTCGAGGCTGTAATCCCTGCCAAAGGTGCTTCAACAAAGTACTGAGTAAAGGGTCTGAATACTTATTTAAATGTGACATTGAAGTTTTTTATTTTTAATATATTTGCACAAATTTCTAAAAACTGTTTTTGCTTTGTCATTATGGGGTATTGTGATGTCATTATGGGGTATTGTGATGTCATTATGGGGTATTGTGATGTCATTATGGGGTATTGTGTGTAGATTGATGAAGGGAAAAAAACTATTTAATCAATTTTAGAATAAGGTTGTAACATAACAAAATGTGGAAAAAGGGGTCTGAACACTTTCCGAATGCCCTGAATACATCACTTTCACCTTTATATAATAAATTAACCAAATGTATCAACCACCATCAGGGTTAGTGTCAGCTGTTAACTGACCACCATCAGGGTTAGTGTCAGCTGTTAACTGACCACCATCAGGGTTAGTGTCAGCTGTTAACTGACCACCATCAGGGTTAGTGTCAGCTGTTAACTGAACACCATCAGGGTTAGTGTCAGCTGTTAACTGAACACCATCAGGGTTAGTGTCAGCTGTTAACTGACCACCATCAGGGTTAGTGCCAGCTGTTAACTGACCACCATCAGGGTTAGTGTCAGCTGTTAACTGACCACCATCAGGGTTAGTGTCAGCTGTTAACTGAACACCATCAGGGTTAGTGTCAGCTGTTAACTGAACACCATCAGGGTTAGTGTCAGCTGTTAACTGAACACCATCAGGGTTAGTGTCAGCTGTTAACTGACCACCATCAGGGTTAGTGCCAGCTGTTAACTGAACACCATCAGGGTTAGTGTCAGCTGTTAACTGACCACCATCAGGGTTAGTGTCAGCTGTTAACTGACCACCATCAGGGTTAGTGTCAGCTGTTAACTGAACACCATCAGGGTTAGTGTCAGCTGTTAACTGACCACCATCAGGGTTAGTGTCAGCTGTTAACTGACCACCATCAGGGTTAGTGTCAGCTGTTAACTGACCACCATCAGGGTTAGTGTCAGCTGTTAACTGAACACCATCAGGGTTAGTGTCAGCTGTTAACTGAACACCATCAGGGTTAGTGTCAGCTGTTAACTGACCACCATCAGGGTTAGTGTCAGCTGTTAACTGACCACCATCAGGGTTAGTGTCAGCTGTTAACTGACCACCATCAGGGTTAGTGTCAGCTGTTAACTGAACACCATCAGGGTTAGTGTCAGCTGTTAACTGACCACCATCAGGGTTAGTGTCAGCTGTTAACTGACCACCATCAGGGTTAGTGTCAGCTGTTAACTGAACACCATCAGGGTTAGTGTCAGCTGTTAACTGACCACCATCAGGGTTAGTGTCAGCTGTTAACTGACCACCATCAGGGTTAGTGTCAGCTGTTAACTGACCACCATCAGGGTTAGTGTCAGCTGTTAACTGAACACCATCAGGGTTAGTGTCAGCTGTTAACTGAACACCATCAGGGTTAGTGTCAGCTGTTAACTGACCACCATCAGGGTTAGTGTCAGCTGTTAACTGACCACCATCAGGGTTAGTGTCAGCTGTTAACTGACCACCATCAGGGTTAGTGTCAGCTGTTAACTGACCACCATCAGGGTTAGTGCCAGCTGTTAACTGACCACCATCAGGATTAGTGCCAGCTGTTAACTGACCACCATCAGGGTTAGTGTCAGCTGTTAACTGACCACCATCAGGGTTAGTGTCAGCTGTTAACTGACCACCATCAGGGTTAGTGTCAGCTGTTAACTGACCACCATCAGGGTTAGTGTCAGCTGTTAACTGACCACCATCAGGGTTACTGTCAGCTGTTAACTGACCACCATCAGGGTTAGTGTCAGCTGTTAACTGAACACCATCAGGGTTAGTGTCAGCTGTTAACTGACCACCATCAGGGTTAATGTCAGCTGTTAACTGACCACCATCAGGGTTAGTGTCAGCTGTTAACTGACCACCATCAGGGTTAGTGTCAGCTGTTAACTGAACACCATCAGGGTTAGTGTCAGCTGTTAACTGACCACCATCAGGGTTAGTGTCAGCTGTTAACTGACCACCATCAGGGTTAGTGTCAGCTGTTAACTGACCACCATCAGGGTTAGTATCAGCTGTGAACTGAACACCATCAGGGTTAGTGTCAGCTGTTAACTGACCACCATCAGGGTTCGTGTCAGAGGTAAGAGATTAGATGTGAACTGACCACCATCAGGGTTTGTGTCAGAGGTAAGAGATTAGACGTGAACTGACCTTCATCAGGTGTCGGGAGAACTTCCCGTAGCGTTTCCAGAACTTGTTGAAGGTGAAGTGGAGGCTGCTGTTGTGGACCATCTCCTGAGGAACTGCCAGAGGATCCCTGTACGGAACTCCCTCCTGGAGCAGACTCTCACTGAGCACGATCATGATCCTCTTCCAGTTACTACACGCCACCTACAGTCAATATATATATATATATATACATACAATATATACAGGTTATATTAGCAGACTCTCACTGAGTACGATCATGATCCTCTTCCAGTTACTACACGCCACCTACAGTCAATATATATATATATATATACATACAATATATACAGGTTATATTAGCAGACTCTCACTGAGTACGATCATGATCCTCTTCCAGGTACTACACGCCACCTACAGTCAATATATATATATATATACATACACTATATACAGGTTATATTAGCAGACTCTCACTGAGTACGATCCTCTTCCAGTTACTACACGCCACCTACAGTCAATATATATATATATATATACATACACTATATACAGGTTATATTAGCAGACTCTCACTGAGTACGATCCTCTTCCAGTTACTACACGCCACCTACAGTCAATATATATATATATATACATACAATATATACAGGTTATATTAGCAGACTCTCACTGAGCACGATCCTCTTCCAGTTACTACACACCACCTACAGTCAATATATATATATATATATACATACAATATATACAGGTTATATTAGCAGACTCTCACTGAGCACGATCATGATCCTCTTCCAGTTACTACACGCCACCTACAGTCAATATATATATATATATATACAATATATACAGGTTATATTAGCAGACTCTCACTGAGCATGATCCTCTTCCAGTTACTACACGCCACCTACAGTCAATATATATATATATATATACAATATATACAGGTTATATTAGCAGACTCTCACTGAGCACGATCCTCTTCCAGTTACTACACGCCACCTACAGTCAATATATATATATATATACATACAATATATACAGGTTATATTAGCAGACTCTCACTGAGCACGATCCTCTTCCAGTTACTACACGCCACCTACAGTCAATATATATATATATATACATACAATATATACAGGTTATATTAGCAGACTCTCACTGAGTACGATCATGATCCTCTTCCAGTTACTACACGCCACCTACAGTCAATATATATATATATATACATACAATATATACAGGTTATATTAGCAGACTCTCACTGAGTACGATCCTCTTCCAGTTACTACACGCCACCTACAGTCAATATATATATATATATACATACAATATATACAGGTTATATTAGCAGACTCTCACTGAGTACGATCCTCTTCCAGTTACTACACGCCACCTACAGTCAATATATATATATATATATATACAATATATACAGGTTATATTAGCAGACTCTCACTGAGTACGATCATGATCCTCTTCCAGTTACTACACGCCACCTACAGTCAATATATATATATATATATATACAATATATACAGGTTATATTAGCAGACTCTCACTGAGCACGATCATGATCCTCTTCCAGTTACTACACGCCACCTACAGTCAATATATATATATATATACATACAATATATACAGGTTATATTAGCAGACTCTCACTGAGTACGATCCTCTTCCAGTTACTACACGCCACCTACAGTCAATATATATATATATATACATACAATATATACAGGTTATATTAGCAGACTCTCACTGAGTACGATCATGATCCTCTTCCAGGTACTACACGCCACCTACAGTCAATATATATATATATATATATACATACAATATATACAGGTTATATTAGCAGACTCTCACTGAGTACGATCATGATCCTCTTCCAGTTACTACACGCCACCTACAGTCAATATATATATATATATACATACACTATATACAGGTTATATTAGCAGACTCTCACTGAGTACGATCATGATCCTCTTCCAGGTACTACACGCCACCTACAGTCAATATATATATATATATACATACAATATATACAGGTTATATTAGCAGACTCTCACTGAGTACGATCCTCTTCCAGTTACTACACGCCACCTACAGTCAATATATATATATATATACAATATATACAGGTTATATTAGCAGACTCTCACTGAGTACGATCATGATCCTCTTCCAGGTACTACACGCCACCTACAGTCAATATATATATATATATACATACAATATATACAGGTTATATTAGCAGACTCTCACTGAGTACGATCCTCTTCCAGTTACTACACGCCACCTACAGTCAATATATATATATATATATACACATACAATATATACAGGTTATATTAGCAGACTCTCACTGAGCACGATCCTCTTCCAGTTACTACACGCCACCTACAGTCAATATATATATATATACACATACAATATATACAGGTTATATTAGCAGACTCTCACTGAGTACGATCATGATCCTCTTCCAGTTACTACACGCCACCTACAGTCAATATATATATATATATACATACAATATATACAGGTTATATTAGCAGACTCTCACTGAGCACGATCCTCTTCCAGTTACTACACGCCACCTACAGTCAATATATATATATATATACATACAATATATACAGGTTATATTAGCAGACTCTCACTGAGCACGATCCTCTTCCAGTTACTACACGCCACCTACAGTCAATATATATATATATATATATACAATATATACAGGTTATATTAGCAGACTCTCACTGAGTACGATCATGATCCTCTTCCAGTTACTACACGCCACCTACAGTCAATATATATATATATATACATACAATATATACAGGTTATATTAGCAGACTCTCACTGAGCACGATCCTCTTCCAGTTACTACACGCCACCTACAGTCAATATATATATATATATACATACAATATATACAGGTTATATTAGCAGACTCTCACTGAGCACGATCCTCTTCCAGTTACTACACGCCACCTACAGTCAATATATATATATATATACATACAATATATACAGGTTATATTAGCAGACTCTCACTGAGCACGATCCTCTTCCAGTTACTACACGCCACCTACAGTCAATATATATATATATATACATACAATATATACAGGTTATATTAGCAGACTCTCACTGAGTACGATCATGATCCTCTTCCAGTTACTACACGCCACCTACAGTCAATATATATATATATATACATACAATATATACAGGTTATATTAGCAGACTCTCACTGAGCACGATCCTCTTCCAGTTACTACACGCCACCTACAGTCAATATATATATATATATACATACAATATATACAGGTTATATTAGCAGACTCTCACTGAGTACGATCATGATCCTCTTCCAGTTACTACACGCCACCTACAGTCAATATATATATATATATACATACAATATATACAGGTTATATTAGCAGACTCTCACTGAGCACGATCCTCTTCCAGTTACTACACGCCACCTACAGTCAATATATATATATATATATACATACAATATATACAGGTTATATTAGCAGACTCTCACTGAGTACGATCATGATCCTCTTCCAGTTACTACACGCCACCTACAGTCAATATATATATATATACATACAATATATACAGGTTATATTAGCAGACTCTCACTGAGTACGATCATGATCCTCTTCCAGGTACTACACGCCACCTACAGTCAATATATATATATATATATATATATATACAATATATACAGGTTATATTAGCAGACTCTCACTGAGCACGATCATGATCCTCTTCCAGGTACTACACGCCACCTACAGTCAATATATATATATATATATATACAATATATACAGGTTATATTAGCAGACTCTCACTGAGCATGATCCTCTTCCAGTTACTACACGCCACCTTCAGTCAATATATATATATATATATACATACAATATATACAGGTTATATTAGCAGACTCTCACTGAGTACGATCATGATCCTCTTCCAGTTACTACACGCCACCTACAGTCAATATATATATATATATACATACAATATATACAGGTTATATTAGCAGACTCTCACTGAGTACGATCATGATCCTCTTCCAGTTACTACACGCCACCTACAGTCAATATATATATATATATACATACAATATATACAGGTTATATTAGCAGACTCTCACTGAGCACGATCATGATCCTCTTCCAGTTACTACACGCCACCTACAGTCAATATATATATATATATACATACAATATATACAGGTTATATTAGCAGACTCTCACTGAGTACGATCCTCTTCCAGTTACTACACGCCACCTACAGTCAATATATATATATATATACATACAATATATACAGGTTATATTAGCAGACTCTCACTGAGTACGATCCTCTTCCAGTTACTACACGCCACCTACAGTCAATATATATATATATATATATATACAATATATACAGGTTATATTAGCAGACTCTCACTGAGTACGATCATGATCCTCTTCCAGTTACTACACGCCACCTACAGTCAATATATATATATATATATATACAATATATACAGGTTATATTAGCAGACTCTCACTGAGCACGATCATGATCCTCTTCCAGTTACTACACGCTACCTACAGTCAATATATATATATATATATACATACAATATATACAGGTTATATTAGCAGACTCTCACTGAGTACGATCCTCTTCCAGGTACTACACGCCACCTACAGTCAATATATATATATATATACATACAATATATACAGGTTATATTAGCAGACTCTCACTGAGTACGATCCTCTTCCAGTTACTACACGCCACCTACAGTCAATATATATATATATATACATACAATATATACAGGTTATATTAGCAGACTCTCACTGAGTACGATCATGATCCTCTTCCAGGTACTACACGCCACCTACAGTCAATATATATATATATATATATACATACAATATATGCAGGTTATATTAGCAGACTCTCACTGAGTACGATCATGATCCTCTTCCAGTTACTACACGCCACCTACAGTCAATATATATATATATATACATACACTATATACAGGTTATATTAGCAGACTCTCACTGAGTACGATCATGATCCTCTTCCAGGTACTACACGCCACCTACAGTCAATATATATATATATATACATACAATATATACAGGTTATATTAGCAGACTCTCACTGAGTACGATCCTCTTCCAGTTACTACACGCCACCTACAGTCAATATATATATATATATACAATATATACAGGTTATATTAGCAGACTCTCACTGAGTACGATCATGATCCTCTTCCAGGTACTACACGCCACCTACAGTCAATATATATATATATATACATACAATATATACAGGTTATATTAGCAGACTCTCACTGAGTACGATCCTCTTCCAGTTACTACACGCCACCTACAGTCAATATATATATATATATATACACATACAATATATACAGGTTATATTAGCAGACTCTCACTGAGCACGATCATGATCCTCTTCCAGTTACTACACGCCACCTTCAGTCAATATATATATATATACATACAATATATACAGGTTATATTAGCAGACTCTCACTGAGCACGATAATGAACCTCTTCCAGGTACTACACGCCACCTTCAGTCAATATATATATATATATACATACAATATATACAGGTTATATTAGCAGACTCTCACTGAGTACGATCATGATCCTCTTCCAGTTACTACACGCCACCTACAGTCAATATATATATATATATACATACAATATATACAGGTTATATTAGCAGACTCTCACTGAGTACGATCCTCTTCCAGTTACTACACGCCACCTACAGTCAATATATATATATATATACACATACAATATATACAGGTTATATTAGCAGACTCTCACTGAGTACGATCATGATCCTCTTCCAGTTACTACACGCCACCAACAGTCAATATATATATATATATACATACAATATATACAGGTTATATTAGCAGACTCTCACTGAGCACGATCCTCTTCCAGTTACTACACGCCACCTACAGTCAATATATATATATATATATATACAATATATACAGGTTATATTAGCAGACTCTCACTGAGCACGATCCTCTTCCAGTTACTACACGCCACCTACAGTCAATATATATATATATATATACATACAATATATACAGGTTATATTAGCAGACTCTCACTGAGTACGATCATGATCCTCTTCCAGTTACTACACGCCACCTACAGTCAATATATATATATATATACATACAATATATACAGGTTATATTAGCAGACTCTCACTGAGTACGATCCTCTTCCAGTTACTACACGCCACCTACAGTCAATATATATATATATATACACATACAATATATACAGGTTATATTAGCAGACTCTCACTGAGTACGATCATGATCCTCTTCCAGTTACTACACGCCACCTACAGTCAATATATATATATATATATACATACAATATATACAGGTTATATTAGCAGACTCTCACTGAGCACGATCCTCTTCCAGTTACTACACGCCACCTACAGTCAATATATATATATATATACATACAATATATACAGGTTATATTAGCAGACTCTCACTGAGCACGATCCTCTTCCAGTTACTACACGCCACCTACAGTCAATATATATATATATATACATACAATATATACAGGTTATATTAGCAGACTCTCACTGAGCACGATCCTCTTCCAGTTACTACACGCCACCTACAGTCAATATATATATATATATACATACAATATATACAGGTTATATTAGCAGACTCTCACTGAGCACGATCATAATCCTCTTCCAGTTACTACACGCCACCTACAGTCAATATATATATATACATACAATATATACAGGTTATATTAGCAGACTCTCACTGAGCACGATCATAATCCTCTTCCAGTTACTACACGCCACCTACAGTCAATATATATATATATATATATATATATACACATACAATATATACAGGTTATATTAGCAGACTCTCACTGAGTACGATCCTCTTCCAGTTACTACACGCCACCTACAGTCAATATATATATATATATACATACAATATATACAGGTTATATTAGCAGACTCTCACTGAGCACGATCCTCTTCCAGTTACTACACGCCACCTACAGTCAATATATATATATATATACATACAATATATACAGGTTATATTAGCAGACTCTCACTGAGCACGATCATGATCCTCTTCCAGGTACTACACGCCACCTACAGTCAATATATATATATATACATACAATATATACAGGTTATATTAGCAGACTCTCACTGAGTACGATCCTCTTCCAGTTACTACACGCCACCTACAGTCAATATATATATATATATACATACAATATATACAGGTTATATTAGCAGACTCTCACTGAGTACGATCATGATCCTCTTCCAGTTACTACACGCCACCTACAGTCAATATATATATATATATACATACAATATATACAGGTTATATTAGCAGACTCTCACTGAGTACGATCCTCTTCCAGTTACTACACGCCACCTACAGTCAATATATATATATATATACATACAATATATACAGGTTATATTAGCAGACTCTCACTGAGTACGATCATGATCCTCTTCCAGTTACTACACGCCACCTACAGTCAATATATATATATATATATATATATATATATATATATATACAGGTTATATTAGCAGACTCTCACTGAGTACGATCATGATCCTCTTCCAGTTACTACACGCCACCTACAGTCAATATATATATATATATACATACAATATATACAGGTTATATTAGCAGACTCTCACTGAGCACGATCATGATCCTCTTCCAGTTACTACACGCCACCTACAGTCAATATATATATATATATACATACAATATATACAGGTTATATTAGCAGACTCTCACTGAGCACGATCATGATCCTCTTCCAGTTACTACACGCCACCTACAGTCAATATATATATATATACATACAATATATACAGGTTATATTAGCAGACTCTCACTGAGCACGATCATGATCCTCTTCCAGGTACTACACGCCACCTACAGTCAATATATATATATATATATATATATATATATATATATATATATACAATATATACAGGTTATATTAGCAGACTCTCACTGAGCACGATCATGATCCTCTTCCAGTTACTACACGCCACCTACAGTCAATATATATATATATATACATACAATATATACAGGTTATATTAGCAGACTCTCACTGAGTACGATCATGATCCTCTTCCAGTTACTACACGCCACCTACAGTCATTGTAAATAAGTCAGTTAAGAATTTGTTCTGAACTGACTTGCCTGGTTAAAGAAAGGTTAAATAAAAAAATATGAGCCCGTGGTCGTTTGTGTGTACCTTGGGGACGTAGCAGTATATGATACCGTGGCGGTCGTCGACGATCAGGTGATCCAGCTCCCTGTTGGGGATGTCGTCAAACGAACGGTTCTTCCCCGGAAAAGCCAGGTCATCACCATGGTGACAGAGATCATGGAGACGCTGCCGCCGTCTCTCCTGAAGAGAGAGAGATAGTGGGGAGAGAGCGGAGGGGGGAGAGAGCGGAGGGGGGAGAGAGATAGTGGGGAGAGAGCGGAGGGGGGAGAGAGCGGAGGGGGGAGAGAGCGGAGAGGGGAGAGAGCGAGAGGCATGAAAACAAGAGTGAGAGGTGAGAGAGAAACAAATTTGACCCCAATAACTACTGTGGGATATTTGTCAACAGCAACCTTGGGAAAATCCTCTGCATTGAGCAAATGTCAAATTGGCTTTTTACCAAATTACCGTACGACAGACCACGTATTCACCCTGCACACCCTAATTAACAAACAAACTAATTAAAACAAAGGCAAAGTCTTCTCATGCTTTGTTGATTTCAAAAAAGCATTTGACTCAATTTGGCATGAGGGTCTGCTATACAAATTTATGGAAAGTGGTGTTGGGGGTAAAACATACGACATTATAAAATCCATGTACACAAACAACAAGTGTGCGGTTAAAATTGGCAAAAAAAACATATATTTCTTTCCACAGGGTCGTGGAGTGAGACAGGGATGCAGCTTGAGCCCCACCCTCTTCAACATATATATCAAGGAATTGGTGAGGGCACTAGAACAGTCTGCAGCACCCGGCCTCACCCTACTAGAATCTGAAGTCAAATGTCTACTGTTTGCTGATGATCTGGTGCTTCTGTCACCAACCAAGGAGGGCCTACAGCAGCACCTAGATCGTCTGCACAGATTCTGTCAGACCTGGGCTCTGACAGTAAATCTCAGTAAGACAAAAATAATGGTGTTCCAAAAAAGGTCCAGTTGCCATGACCACAAATACAAATTCCATCTAGACACCGTTGCCCTAGAGCACACAACAAACTATACGTACCTTGGCCTAAACATCAGCGCCACAGGTAACTTCCACAAAGCTATGAATGATCTGAGAGACAAGGCAAGAAGAGCCTTCTATCCATCAAAAGGAACATAAAATTCGACATACCAATTTGGATCTGGCTAAAAATACTTGAATCGTGTTATAGAACCCATTGCCCTTTATGGTTGTGAGGTCTGGGGTCCGCTCACCAACCAAGAATTCCCTAAATGAGACAAAAATCAAATTGAGATTCTGCAGAATTCTCCAAAAACATCCTCTGTGTACAACGTAAAACATCAAATAATGCATGCAGAGCAGAATTAGGCCGATACCCGCTAATTATCAAAATCCAGAAAATAGCTGTTAAATTCTACAACCACCTAAAAGGAAGCGATTCCCAAACCTTCCATAACAAAGCCATCACCTACAGAGAGATGAACCTGGAGAAGAGTCCCCTAAGCAAGCTGGTCCTGGGGCTCTGTTCAGAAACACAAACAGACCCCACAGAGCTCCTGGACAGCAACACAATTAGACCCAATTAGACCCAATCATGCGAAAACAAGAAGATAATTACTTGACACATTGGAAAGAATTAACAAAAAAACAGAGCAAACTAGAATGCTATTTGGCCCTAAACAGAGAGTACACAGTGGCAGAATACCTGACCACTGTGACTGACCCAAACTTAAGGAAAGCTTTGACTATGTACAGACTCAATGAGCATAGCCTTGCTATTGAGAAAGGCCGCCGTAGGCAGACATGGCTCTCAAGAGAAGACAGGCTATGTGCTCACTGCCCACGAAATGAGGTGGAAACTGATCTGCACTTCCTAACCTCCTGCCAAATGTATGACCATATTAGAGAGACATATTTCCCTCAGATCACACAGATCCACAAAGAATTAGAAAACAAACCCAATTCTGATAAACTCCCATATCTACTGGGTGAAATACCACAGTGTGACATCACAGCAGCCAGATTTGTGACCTGTTGCCACAAGAAAAGGGCAACCAGTGAAGAACAAACACATTTATGTTGATTTATTTTCCCTTTTGTACTTTAACTATTTGCACATAATATGACATTTGAAATGTCTTCGTTCTTTTTGAACTTTTGCGAGTGTAATGTTTACTGTAAATTTGTATTGTTTATTTCACTTTTGTTAATTATCTATTTCATTTGCTTTGGCAATGTTAACATATGTTTCCCATGCCAACAGAGCCCTTACATTGAATTGCATTGAGATGGAGGGTTAGGGTTACCTGTCCTAGTCGTTTCTCGGGGTCGATGGGCGTCAGATGGACCTTCCACTCCCTCCGGGGAACGTACCGCTCCTCATCGCGCTCTGATTGGTTGGCAGAGTCTGGGGGGGCGGAATCTGTCGGATCATTGGTTCCCTCCAGGAACTGGTTTACGAAGGCGTTGATGTCGGAGAGGAAGGAGGGTGTTGGGTGTGTGGGGGGGTGGTCAGGGGCGGGCCGGGGGGAGAGGGGGGGCAGGTAGAGGTGAGAGGCTCCAACGTCGTCCCAGTAGAGTATAATCAACAGGATCATAAAGACTGAACCCAGAACCAGAGAGACACGGAACAACCTCCACTTCCCCATGGTGACACCCTTAACACAAGCAGCAGAGAACATAGACTGTTACACAAACACACTAGAGGTCGACCGATTAATCGGAATGGCCGATTAATTAGGGCCAAATTTCAAGTTTTCATAACAATCGGTAAATCTGCATTTTTGGACACCGATTATGGCCGATTACATTGCACTCCACGAGGAAACTGCGTGGCAGGCTGACTACCTGTTACGCGAGTGCAGCAAGGAGCCAAGGTAAGTTTCTAGCTAGCATTACACTTATTTTATAAAAAACAATCAATCTTAACATAAATCACTAGTTAACTACACATGGTTGATGATATTACTAGTTTATCTAGCATGTCCTGCGTTGCATATAATCGATGCGGTGCCTGTTAATTTCTCATCGAATCACAGCCTACTTCGCCAAGCGGGTGATTTAACACATTCACGAAGAAAGCACTGACGTTGCACCAATGTGTACCTAACCATAAACATCAATGCCTTCCTTAAGATCAATACACAAGTATATATTTTTAAACCTGCATATTCAAATCAAATCAAATGTATTTATATAGCCCTTCTTACGTCAGCTGATATCTCAAAGTGCTGTACAGAAACCCAGCCTAAAACCCCAAACAGCAAGCAATGCAGGTGTAGAAGCACGTTGGCTAGGAAAAACTCCCTAGAAAGGCCAGAACCTAGGAAGAAACCTAGAGAGGAACCAGGCTATGAGGGGTGGCCAGTCCTCTTCTGGCTGTGCCGGGTGGAGATTATAACAGAACATGGCCAAGATGTTCAAATGTTCATAAATGACCAGCATGGTCAAATAATAATAATCACAGTAGTTGTCGAGGGTGCAGCAAGTCAGCACCTCAGGAGTAAATGTCAGTTGGCTTTTCATAGCCGATCATTCAGAGTATCTCTACTTCATATTGCCTGCTAACATGAATTTCTTTTAAAATTGTGTCACTTCTCTTGCGTTCTGTGCAAGCAGAGTCAGGGTATATGCAGCAGTCTGGGCCGCCTGGCTCGTTGCGAACTGTGTGAAGACCCAAGATCTTCCTAACAACTAATTTGCCAGAATTGTACATAATTATGACATAACATTGAAGGTAACATTGAAGGTTGTGCAATGTAACAGCAATATTAAGACTTAGGGTTGCCACACGTTAGATAAAATACAGAACGGTTCCGTATTTCACTGAAAGAATAAATGTTTTGTTTTCTAAATGATAGTTTCCGGATTTGACCATATTAATGACCTAAGGCTCGTATTTCTGTGTGTTATTATGTTATAACTAAGTCTATGATTTGATAGAGCAGTCTGACTGAGCGGCGGTAGGCACCAGCAGGCTTGTAAGCATTTATTCAAACAGCACTTTCCTGCATTTGCCAGCAGCTCTTCGCTGTGCTTCAAGCATTGCGCTGTTTATGACTTCAAGCCTATCAACTCCTGAGATTAGGCTGGCAATACTATAGTGCCTATAAGAACATCCAATAGTCAAAGGTATATGAAATACAAATGGTATAGAGAGAAATAGTCCTATAATTCCTATAATAACTACAACCTAAAACCTCTTACCTGGGAATATTGAAGACCCATGTTAAAAGGAACCACCAGCTTTCATATGTTCTCATGTTCTGAGCAAGGAACTTAAACGTTAGCTTTTTTACATGGAACATATTGCACTTTGACTTTCTTCTCCAACACTTTGTTTTTACATTATTTAAACCAAATTGAACATGTTTCATTATTTATTTGAGACTAAATTGATTTTATTGATGTATTATATTAAGTTAAAATAAAAGTGTTCATTCAGTATTGTTGTAATTGTCATTATTACAAATATATATATATATAAAAATCGGCCGATTAATCGGTATCGGCTTTTTTTGGTCCGCCATTAATCGGTATCGGCGTTGAAAAATCATAATCGGTCAACCTCTAAAACACACACACTGAATTCAGGACTTGTGAAATTATACTTCCACGACCATAAGACCCACTAATAATTTAATTAATTTATCCAAATAGTTTAAACCTGCTTTTTTGCTGGTCTGGATTTCAAGTTTGTCTATGAAAAAGCCCTTTTTTTATTATTACAAATTAAACCAGAATCATGCTTAATTAATGCACCTCCACTAATAATGACTCACTTCTTGTAGCATTATAGAAAATGACCAAAGGTCTCAATAACAATATCTCAAGCACAAGCCTAGGTGCTAGTGCAGGGGTGGGCAATCCCAGTCCTCGGGGCCTGATTGGTATCACAGTTTTGCCCCAGCTAACACACCTGGCTCCAATAAATACCTAATCATGAGAAAAAGTCACTAACTATAGTGACAAAGTTGCTAAATATAGGGACAAAGTCACTGGAAGGGTCTGAAAAGACACTAAATATAGGGACAAAGTCACTGAAAGGGTCTGAAAAGACACTAAATACAGGGACAAAGTCACTGGAGGGGTCTGAAAAGACACTAAATATAGGGAAAAAGTCACTGGAAGGGTCTGAAAAGACACTAAATATAGGGACAAAGTCACTGGAAGGGTCTGAAAAGTTGCTAAATATAGGGACAAAGTCACTGGTAGGGTCTGAAAAGACACTAAATACAGGGGCAAAGTCACTGGAAGGGTCTGAAAAGACACTAAATACAGGGGCAAAGTCACTGGAAGGGTCTGAAAAGACACTAAATATAGGGACAAAATCACCGGAAGGGTCTGGAAAGACACTAAATATAGGGACAAAGTTGCTAAATATAGGGACAAAGTTACTAAATATAGGGACAAATTTACTAAATATAGGGACAAAGTCACTGGAAGGGTCTGAAAAGACACTAAATATAGGGACAAAGTTACTAAATATAGGGACAAAGCCACTGGAAGGGTCTGGAAAGACACTAAATATAGGGACAAAGTCACTGGAAGGGTCTGAAAAGACACTAAATATAGGGACAAAGTCACTGGAAGGGTCTGAAAAGACACTAAATACAGGGACAAAGTCACTGGAGGGGTCTGAAAAGACACTAAATATAGGGAAAAAGTCACTGGAAGGGTCTGAAAAGACACTAAATATAGGGACAAAGTCACTGGAAGGGTCTGAAAAGTAACTAAATATAGGGACAAAGTCACTGGAGGGGTCTGAAAAGTCACTAAATATAGGGAAAAAGTCACTGGAGGGGTCTGAAAAGACACTAAATATAGGGACAAAGTTACTAAATATAGGGACAAAGCCACTGGAAGGGTCTGAAAAGTCACTAAATATAGGGACAAAGTCACTGGAGGGGTCTGAAAAGACACTAAATATAGGGACAAAGTCACTAAATATAGGGACAAAGTTACTAAATACAGGGACAAATCCATTACATTAGAAGCACTGGTAAGAATTGTTAGTGCCAGTTGCTATCAAACGGAGCACTGCCATTGGTTCCCCAAGATTCTGGGCAGTGCTTAGCGAAAGGTCAATGCTGAATGTAAAATAGGCCTACAGTATCAGGTCAAATTAACTGTCTGGGAAAGTTGAGGAGATGGTGTGATCACTTTGGCGGCTCATGATAACATTGTTGCACTGATGCATTGCAAATAGTTGCACAGGACAGACAGATGAGCACAGTGAAAAAGAAGACCCAAAAGAATTGACAACATTAGCAAAATGGAAATCACTTACAAACCACCGGAGCAATGAGGCAAGCAATGCCATGCTGTAAGAGATGCACAAGATAAACAGCGTGTTTCATTAAATCTACTAGAGCAGTCTTTATCAAACCCAGGTATGTGGACCAGCGCCGGTCTTTATCAAACCCAGGTATGTGGACCGGCGCCGGTCTTTATCAAACCCAGGTATGTGGACCGGCGCCGGTCTTTATCAAACCCAGGTATGTGGACCGGCGCCGGTCTTTATCAAACCCAGGTATGTGGACCGGCGCCAGTCTTTATCAAACCCAGGTATGTGGACCGGCGCCGGTCTTTATCAAACCCAGGTATGTGGACCGGCGCCAGTCTTTATCAAACCCAGGTATGTGGACCGGCGCCGTCTTTATCAAACCAGGTAGTGGACCGCGCCGGTCTTTATCAAACCCAGGTATGTGGACCGGCGCCGGTCTTTATCAAACCCAGGTATGTGGACCGGCGCCGGTCTTTATCAAACCCAGGTATGTGGACCGGCGCCGGTCTTTATCAAACCCAGGTATGTGGACCGGCGCCGGTCTTTATCAAACCCAGGTATGTGGACCGGCGCCAGTCTTTATCAAACCCAGGTATGTGGACCGGCGCCGGTCTTTATCAAACCCAGGTATGTGGACCGGCGCCGGTCTTTATCAAACCCAGGTATGTGGACCGGCGCCAGTCTTTATCAAACCCAGGTATGTGGACCGGCGCCGGTCTTTATCAAACCCAGGTATGTGGACCGGCGCCGGTCTTTATCAAACCCAGGTATGTGGACCGGCGCCGGTCTTTATCAAACCCAGGTATGTGGACCGGCGCCAGTCTTTATCAAACCCAGGTATGTGGACCGGCGCCGGTCTTTATCAAACCCAGGTATGTGGACCGGCGCCAGTCTTTATCAAACCCAGGTATGTGGACCGGCGCCAGTCTTTATCAAACCCAGGTATGTGGACCGGCGCCGGTCTTTATCAAACCCAGGTATGTGGACCGGCGCCAGTCTTTATCAAACCCAGGTATGTGGACCGGCGCCGGTCTTTATCAAACCCAGGTATGTGGACCGGCGCCAGTCTTTATCAAACCCAGGTATGTGGACCGGCGCCAGTCTTTATCAAACCCAGGTATGTGGACCGGCGCCGGTCTTTATCAAACCCAGGTATGTGGACCGGCGCCAGTCTTTATCAAACCCAGGTATGTGGACCGGCGCCGGTCTTTATCAAACCCAGGTATGTGGACCGGCGCCGGTCTTTATCAAACCCAGGTATGTGGACCGGCGCCGGTCTTTATCAAACCCAGGTATGTGGACCGGCGCCGGTCTTTATCAAACCCAGGTATGTGGACCGGCGCCGGTCTTTATCAAACCCAGGTATGTGGACCGGCGCCGGTCTTTATCAAACCCAGGTATGTGGACCGGCGCCGGTCTTTATCAAACCCAGGTATGTGGACCGGCGCCAGTCTTTATCAAACCCAGGTATGTGGACCGGCGCCGGTCTTTATCAAACCCAGGTATGTGGACCGGCGCCAGTCTTTATCAAACCCAGGTATGTGGACCGGCGCCAGTCTTTATCAAACCCAGGTATGTGGACCGGCGCCGGTCTTTATCAAACCCAGGTATGTGGACCGGCGCCGGTCTTTATCAAACCCAGGTATGTGGACCGGCGCCGGTCTTTATCAAACCCAGGTATGTGGACCGGCGCCGGTCTTTATCAAACCCAGGTATGTGGACCGGCGCCGGTCTTTATCAAACCCAGGTATGTGGACCGGCGCCGGTCTTTATCAAACCCAGGTATGTGGACCGGCGCCAGTCTTTATCAAACCCAGGTATGTGGACCGGCGCCGGTCTTTATCAAACCCAGGTATGTGGACCGGCGCCAGTCTTTATCAAACCCAGGTATGTGGACCGGCGCCAGTCTTTATCAGACCCAGGTATGTGGACCGGCGCCAGTCTTTATCAAACCCAGGTATGTGGACCGGCGCCAGTCTTTATCAAACCCAGGTATGTGGACCGGCGCTAGTCTTTATCAAACCCAGGTATGTGGACCGGCGCCAGTCTTTATCAAACCCAGGTATGTGGACCGGCGCCAGTCTTTATCAAACCCAGGTATGTGGACCGGCGCCAGTCTTTATCAAACCCAGGTATGTGGACCGGCGCCAGTCTTTATCAAACCCAGGTATGTGGACCGGCGCCGGTCTTTATCAAACCCAGGTATGTGGACCGGCGCCGGTCTTTATCAAACCCAGGTATGTGGACCGGCGCCGGTCTTTATCAAACCCAGGTATGTGGACCGGCGCCAGTCTTTATCAAACCCAGGTATGTGGACCGGCGCCAGTCTTTATCAAACCCAGGTATGTGGACCGGCGCCGGTCTTTATCAAACCCAGGTATGTGGACCGGCGCCGGTCTTTATCAAACCCAGGTATGTGGACCGGCGCCGGTCTTTATCAAACCCAGGTATGTGGACCGGCGCCGGTCTTTATCAAACCCAGGTATGTGGACCGGCGCCGGTCTTTATCAAACCCAGGTATGTGGACCGGCGCCGGTCTTTATCAAACCCAGGTATGTGGACCGGCGCCAGTCTTTATCAAACCCAGGTATGTGGACCGGCGCCAGTCTTTATCAAACCCAGGTATGTGGACCGGCGCCAGTCTTTATCAAACCCAGGTATGTGGACAGGCGCCAGTCTTTATCAAACCCAGGTATGTGGACCGGCGCCGGTCTTTATCAAACCCAGGTATGTGGACCGGCGCCAGTCTTTATCAAACCCAGGTATGTGGACCGGCGCCGGTCTTTATCAAACCCAGGTATGTGGACCGGCGCCGGTCTTTATCAAACCCAGGTATGTGGACCGGCGCCGGTCTTTATCAAACCCAGGTATGTGGACCGGCGCCGGTCTTTATCAAACCCAGGTATGTGGACCGGCGCCAGTCTTTATCAAACCCAGGTATGTGGACCGACGACAGTCTTTATCAAACCCAGGTATGTGGACCGGCGCCAGTCTTTATCAAACCCAGGTATGTGGACCGGCGCCGGTCTTTATCAAACCCAGGTATGTGGACCGGCGCCGGTCTTTATCAAACCCAGGTATGTGGACCGGCGCCGGTCTTTATCAAACCCAGGTATGTGGACCGGCGCCGGTCTTTATCAAACCCAGGTATGTGGACCGGCGCCGGTCTTTATCAAACCCAGGTATGTGGACCGGCGCCGGTCTTTATCAAACCCAGGTATGTGGACCGGCGCCGGTCTTTATCAAACCCAGGTATGTGGACCGGCGCCAGTCTTTATCAAACCCAGGTATGTGGACCGGCGCCGGTCTTTATCAAACCCAGGTATGTGGACCGGCGCCGGTCTTTATCAAACCCAGGTATGTGGACCGGCGCCGGTCTTTATCAAACCCAGGTATGTGGACCGGCGCCAGTCTTTATCAAACCCAGGTATGTGGACCGGCGCCAGTCTTTATCAAACCCAGGTATGTGGACCGGCGCCAGTCTTTATCAAACCCAGGTATGTGGACCGGCGCCAGTCTTTATCAAACCCAGGTATGTGGACCGGCGCCAGTCTTTATCAAACCCAGGTATGTGGACCGGCGCCGGTCTTTATCAAACCCAGGTATGTGGACCGGCGCCAGTCTTTATCAAACCCAGGTATGTGGACCGGCGCCAGTCTTTATCAAACCCAGGTATGTGGACCGGCGCCGGTCTTTATCAAACCCAGGTATGTGGACCGGCGCCGGTCTTTATCAAACCCAGGTATGTGGACCGGCGCCGGTCTTTATCAAACCCAGGTATGTGGACCGGCGCCGGTCTTTATCAAACCCAGGTATGTGGACCGGCGCCGGTCTTTATCAAACCCAGGTATGTGGACCGGCGCCGGTCTTTATCAAACCCAGGTATGTGGACCGGCGCCGGTCTTTATCAAACCCAGGTATGTGGACCGGCGCCGGTCTTTATCAAACCCAGGTATGTGGACCGGCGCCGGTCTTTATCAAACCCAGGTATGTGGACCGGCGCCAGTCTTTATCAAACCCAGGTATGTGGACCGGCGCCAGTCTTTATCAAACCCAGGTATGTGGACCGGCGCCAGTCTTTATCAAACCCAGGTATGTGGACCGGCGCCAGTCTTTATCAAACCCAGGTATGTGGACCGGCGCCGGTCTTTATCAAACCCAGGTATGTGGACCGGCGCCAGTCTTTATCAAACCCAGGTATGTGGACCGGCGCCGGTCTTTATCAAACCCAGGTATGTGGACCGGCGCCAGTCTTTATCAAACCCAGGTATGTGGACCGGCGCCAGTCTTTATCAAACCCAGGTATGTGGACCGGCGCCGGTCTTTATCAAACCCAGGTATGTGGACCGGCGCCAGTCTTTATCAAACCCAGGTATGTGGACCGGCGCCGGTCTTTATCAAACCCAGGTATGTGGACCGGCGCCGGTCTTTATCAAACCCAGGTATGTGGACCGGCGCCGGTCTTTATCAAACCCAGGTATGTGGACCGGCGCCGGTCTTTATCAAACCCAGGTATGTGGACCGGCGCCGGTCTTTATCAAACCCAGGTATGTGGACCGGCGCCGGTCTTTATCAAACCCAGGTATGTGGACCGGCGCCAGTCTTTATCAAACCCAGGTATGTGGACCGGCGCCAGTCTTTATCAAACCCAGGTATGTGGACCGGCGCCGGTCTTTATCAAACCCAGGTATGTGGACCGGCGCCGGTCTTTATCAAACCCAAGTATGTGGACCGGCGCCAGTCTTTATCAAACCCAGGTATGTGGACCGGCGCCGGTCTTTATCAAACCCAGGTATGTGGACCGGCGCCGGTCTTTATCAAACCCAGGTATGTGGACCGGCGCCGGTCTTTATCAAACCCAGGTATGTGGACCGGCGCCGGTCTTTATCAAACCCAGGTATGTGGACCGGCGCCAGTCTTTATCAAACCCAGGTATGTGGACCGACGACAGTCTTTATCAAACCCAGGTATGTGGACCGGCGCCGGTCTTTATCAAACCCAGGTATGTGGACCGGCGCCGGTCTTTATCAAACCCAGGTATGTGGACCGGCGCCGGTCTTTATCAAACCCAGGTATGTGGACCGGCGCCGGTCTTTATCAAACCCAGGTATGTGGACCGGCGCCGGTCTTTATCAAACCCAGGTATGTGGACCGGCGCCGGTCTTTATCAAACCCAGGTATGTGGACCGGCGCCGGTCTTTATCAAACCCAGGTATGTGGACCGGCGCCGGTCTTTATCAAACCCAGGTATGTGGACCGGCGCCGGTCTTTATCAAACCCAGGTATGTGGACCGGCGCCAGTCTTTATCAAACCCAGGTATGTGGACCGGCGCCAGTCTTTATCAAACCCAGGTATGTGGACCGGCGCCAGTCTTTATCAAACCCAGGTATGTGGACCGGCGCCAGTCTTTATCAAACCCAGGTATGTGGACCGGCGCCAGTCTTTATCAAACCCAGGTATGTGGACCGGCGCCGGTCTTTACCAAACCCAGGTATGTGGACCGGCGCCAGTCTTTATCAAACCCAGGTATGTGGACCGGCGCCGGTCTTTATCAAACCCAGGTATGTGGACCGGCGCCGGTCTTTATCAAACCCAGGTATGTGGACCGGCGCCGGTCTTTATCAAACCCAGGTATGTGGACCGGCGCCGGTCTTTATCAAACCCAGGTATGTGGACCGGCGCCGGTCTTTATCAAACCCAGGTATGTGGACCGGCGCCGGTCTTTATCAAACCCAGGTATGTGGACCGGCGCCGGTCTTTATCAAACCCAGGTATGTGGACCGGCGCCAGTCTTTATCAAACCCAGGTATGTGGACCGGCGCCAGTCTTTATCAAACCCAGGTATGTGGACCGGCGCCGGTCTTTATCAAACCCAGGTATGTGGACCGGCGCCAGTCTTTATCAAACCCAGGTATGTGGACCGGCGCCAGTCTTTATCAAACCCAGGTATGTGGACCGGCGCCGGTCTTTATCAAACCCAGGTATGTGGACCGGCGCCAGTCTTTATCAAACCCAGGTATGTGGACCGGCGCCAGTCTTTATCAAACCCAGGTATGTGGACCGGCGCCAGTCTTTATCAAACCCAGGTATGTGGACCGGCGCCAGTCTTTATCAAACCCAGGTATGTGGACCGGCGCCGGTCTTTATCAAACCCAGGTATGTGGACCGGCGCCGGTCTTTATCAAACCCAGGTATGTGGACCGGCGCCGGTCTTTATCAAACCCAGGTATGTGGACCGGCGCCGGTCTTTATCAAACCCAGGTATGTGGACCGGCGCCGGTCTTTATCAAACCCAGGTATGTGGACCGGCGCCGGTCTTTATCAAACCCAGGTATGTGGACCGGCGCCAGTCTTTATCAAACCCAGGTATGTGGACCGGCGCCAGTCTTTATCAAACCCAGGTATGTGGACCGGCGCCGGTCTTTATCAAACCCAGGTATGTGGACCGGCGCCGGTCTTTATCAAACCCAAGTATGTGGACCGGCGCCAGTCTTTATCAAACCCAGGTATGTGGACCGGCGCCGGTCTTTATCAAACCCAGGTATGTGGACCGGCGCCGGTCTTTATCAAACCCAGGTATGTGGACCGGCGCCGGTCTTTATCAAACCCAGGTATGTGGACCGGCGCCGGTCTTTATCAAACCCAGGTATGTGGACCGGCGCCAGTCTTTATCAAACCCAGGTATGTGGACCGACGACAGTCTTTATCAAACCCAGGTATGTGGACCGGCGCCGGTCTTTATCAAACCCAGGTATGTGGACCGGCGCCGGTCTTTATCAAACCCAGGTATGTGGACCGGCGCCAGTCTTTATCAAACCCAGGTATGTGGACCGGCGCCGGTCTTTATCAAACCCAGGTATGTGGACCGGCGCCGGTCTTTATCAAACCCAGGTATGTGGACCGGCGCCGGTCTTTATCAAACCCAGGTATGTGGACCGGCGCCGGTCTTTATCAAACCCAGGTATGTGGACCGGCGCCGGTCTTTATCAAACCCAGGTATGTGGACCGGCGCCGGTCTTTATCAAACCCAGGTATGTGGACCGGCGCCAGTCTTTATCAAACCCAGGTATGTGGACCGGCGCCAGTCTTTATCAAACCCAGGTATGTGGACCGGCGCCGGTCTTTATCAAACCCAGGTATGTGGACCGGCGCCGGTCTTTATCAAACCCAAGTATGTGGACCGGCGCCAGTCTTTATCAAACCCAGGTATGTGGACCGGCGCCGGTCTTTATCAAACCCAGGTATGTGGACCGGCGCCGGTCTTTATCAAACCCAGGTATGTGGACCGGCGCCGGTCTTTATCAAACCCAGGTATGTGGACCGGCGCCGGTCTTTATCAAACCCAGGTATGTGGACCGGCGCCAGTCTTTATCAAACCCAGGTATGTGGACCGACGACAGTCTTTATCAAACCCAGGTATGTGGACCGGCGCCGGTCTTTATCAAACCCAGGTATGTGGACCGGCGCCGGTCTTTATCAAACCCAGGTATGTGGACCGGCGCCGGTCTTTATCAAACCCAGGTATGTGGACCGGCGCCGGTCTTTATCAAACCCAGGTATGTGGACCGGCGCCGGTCTTTATCAAACCCAGGTATGTGGACCGGCGCCGGTCTTTATCAAACCCAGGTATGTGGACCGGCGCCGGTCTTTATCAAACCCAGGTATGTGGACCGGCGCCGGTCTTTATCAAACCCAGGTATGTGGACCGGCGCCGGTCTTTATCAAACCCAGGTATGTGGACCGGCGCCAGTCTTTATCAAACCCAGGTATGTGGACCGGCGCCAGTCTTTATCAAACCCAGGTATGTGGACCGGCGCCAGTCTTTATCAAACCCAGGTATGTGGACCGGCGCCAGTCTTTATCAAACCCAGGTATGTGGACCGGCGCCAGTCTTTATCAAACCCAGGTATGTGGACCGGCGCCAGTCTTTATCAAACCCAGGTATGTGGACCGGCGCCGGTCTTTATCAAACCCAGGTATGTGGACCGGCGCCAGTCTTTATCAAACCCAGGTATGTGGACCGGCGCCAGTCTTTATCAAACCCAGGTATGTGGACCGGCGCCGGTCTTTATCAAACCCAGGTATGTGGACCGGCGCCAGTCTTTATCAAACCCAGGTATGTGGACCGGCGCCAGTCTTTATCAAACCCAGGTATGTGGACCGGCGCCGGTCTTTATCAAACCCAGGTATGTGGACCGGCGCCGGTCTTTATCAAACCCAGGTATGTGGACCGGCGCCGGTCTTTATCAAACCCAGGTATGTGGACCGGCGCCGGTCTTTATCAAACCCAGGTATGTGGACCGGCGCCGGTCTTTATCAAACCCAGGTATGTGGACCGGCGCCGGTCTTTATCAAACCCAGGTATGTGGACCGGCGCCAGTCTTTATCAAACCCAGGTATGTGGACCGGCGCCGGTCTTTATCAAACCCAGGTATGTGGACCGGCGCCGGTCTTTATCAAACCCAGGTATGTGGACCGGCGCCAGTCTTTATCAAACCCAGGTATGTGGACCGACGACAGTCTTTATCAAACCCAGGTATGTGGACCGGCGCCGGTCTTTATCAAACCCAGGTATGTGGACCGGCGCCGGTCTTTATCAAACCCAGGTATGTGGACCGGCGCCAGTCTTTATCAAACCCAGGTATGTGGACCGGCGCCGGTCTTTATCAAACCCAGGTATGTGGACCGGCGCCGGTCTTTATCAAACCCAGGTATGTGGACCGGCGCCGGTCTTTATCAAACCCAGGTATGTGGACCGGCGCCGGTCTTTATCAAACCCAGGTATGTGGACCGGCGCCGGTCTTTATCAAACCCAGGTATGTGGACCGGCGCCAGTCTTTATCAAACCCAGGTATGTGGACCGACGACAGTCTTTATCAAACCCAGGTATGTGGACCGGCGCCGGTCTTTATCAAACCCAGGTATGTGGACCGGCGCCGGTCTTTATCAAACCCAGGTATGTGGACCGGCGCCAGTCTTTATCAAACCCAGGTATGTGGACCGGCGCCGGTCTTTATCAAACCCAGGTATGTGGACCGGCGCCGGTCTTTATCAAACCCAGGTATGTGGACCGGCGCCGGTCTTTATCAAACCCAGGTATGTGGACCGGCGCCGGTCTTTATCAAACCCAGGTATGTGGACCGGCGCCGGTCTTTATCAAACCCAGGTATGTGGACCGGCGCCGGTCTTTATCAAACCCAGGTATGTGGACCGGCGCCAGTCTTTATCAAACCCAGGTATGTGGACCGGCGCCAGTCTTTATCAAACCCAGGTATGTGGACCGGCGCCGGTCTTTATCAAACCCAGGTATGTGGACCGGCGCCGGTCTTTATCAAACCCAAGTATGTGGACCGGCGCCAGTCTTTATCAAACCCAGGTATGTGGACCGGCGCCGGTCTTTATCAAACCCAGGTATGTGGACCGGCGCCGGTCTTTATCAAACCCAGGTATGTGGACCGGCGCCGGTCTTTATCAAACCCAGGTATGTGGACCGGCGCCGGTCTTTATCAAACCCAGGTATGTGGACCGGCGCCAGTCTTTATCAAACCCAGGTATGTGGACCGACGACAGTCTTTATCAAACCCAGGTATGTGGACCGGCGCCGGTCTTTATCAAACCCAGGTATGTGGACCGGCGCCGGTCTTTATCAAACCCAGGTATGTGGACCGGCGCCGGTCTTTATCAAACCCAGGTATGTGGACCGGCGCCGGTCTTTATCAAACCCAGGTATGTGGACCGGCGCCGGTCTTTATCAAACCCAGGTATGTGGACCGGCGCCGGTCTTTATCAAACCCAGGTATGTGGACCGGCGCCGGTCTTTATCAAACCCAGGTATGTGGACCGGCGCCGGTCTTTATCAAACCCAGGTATGTGGACCGGCGCCGGTCTTTATCAAACCCAGGTATGTGGACCGGCGCCGGTCTTTATCAAACCCAGGTATGTGGACCGGCGCCGGTCTTTATCAAACCCAGGTATGTGGACCGGCGCCAGTCTTTATCAAACCCAGGTATGTGGACCGACGACAGTCTTTATCAAACCCAGGTATGTGGACCGGCGCCGGTCTTTATCAAACCCAGGTATGTGGACCGGCGCCGGTCTTTATCAAACCCAGGTATGTGGACCGGCGCCGGTCTTTATCAAACCCAGGTATGTGGACCGGCGCCGGTCTTTATCAAACCCAGGTATGTGGACCGGCGCCGGTCTTTATCAAACCCAGGTATGTGGACCGGCGCCGGTCTTTATCAAACCCAGGTATGTGGACCGGCGCCGGTCTTTATCAAACCCAGGTATGTGGACCGGCGCCGGTCTTTATCAAACCCAGGTATGTGGACCGGCGCCGGTCTTTATCAAACCCAGGTATGTGGACCGGCGCCAGTCTTTATCAAACCCAGGTATGTGGACCGGCGCCAGTCTTTATCAAACCCAGGTATGTGGACCGGCGCCAGTCTTTATCAAACCCAGGTATGTGGACCGGCGCCAGTCTTTATCAAACCCAGGTATGTGGACCGGCGCCAGTCTTTATCAAACCCAGGTATGTGGACCGGCGCCAGTCTTTATCAAACCCAGGTATGTGGACCGGCGCCGGTCTTTATCAAACCCAGGTATGTGGACCGGCGCCAGTCTTTATCAAACCCAGGTATGTGGACCGGCGCCAGTCTTTATCAAACCCAGGTATGTGGACCGGCGCCGGTCTTTATCAAACCCAGGTATGTGGACCGGCGCCAGTCTTTATCAAACCCAGGTATGTGGACCGGCGCCGGTCTTTATCAAACCCAGGTATGTGGACCGGCGCCAGTCTTTATCAAACCCAGGTATGTGGACCGGCGCCAGTCTTTATCAAACCCAGGTATGTGGACCGGCGCCGGTCTTTATCAAACCCAGGTATGTGGACCGGCGCCGGTCTTTATCAAACCCAGGTATGTGGACCGGCGCCGGTCTTTATCAAACCCAGGTATGTGGACCGGCGCCGGTCTTTATCAAACCCAGGTATGTGGACCGGCGCCGGTCTTTATCAAACCCAGGTATGTGGACCGGCGCCGGTCTTTATCAAACCCAGGTATGTGGACCGGCGCCGGTCTTTATCAAACCCAGGTATGTGGACCGGCGCCAGTCTTTATCAAACCCAGGTATGTGGACCGGCGCCAGTCTTTATCAAACCCAGGTATGTGGACCGGCGCCGGTCTTTATCAAACCCAGGTATGTGGACCGGCGCCAGTCTTTATCAAACCCAGGTATGTGGACCGGCGCCGGTCTTTATCAAACCCAGGTATGTGGACCGGCGCCAGTCTTTATCAAACCCAGGTATGTGGACCGGCGCCGGTCTTTATCAAACCCAGGTATGTGGACCGGCGCCGGTCTTTATCAAACCCAGGTATGTGGACCGGCGCCGGTCTTTATCAAACCCAGGTATGTGGACCGGCGCCAGTCTTTATCAAACCCAGGTATGTGGACCGGCGCCGGTCTTTATCAAACCCAGGTATGTGGACCGGCGCCGGTCTTTATCAAACCCAGGTATGTGGACCGGCGCCGGTCTTTATCAAACCCAGGTATGTGGACCGGCGCCGGTCTTTATCAAACCCAGGTATGTGGACCGGCGCCGGTCTTTATCAAACCCAGGTATGTGGACCGGCGCCGGTCTTTATCAAACCCAGGTATGTGGACCGGCGCCAGTCTTTATCAAACCCAGGTATGTGGACCGACGACGGTCTTTATCAAACCCAGGTATGTGGACCGGCGCCAGTCTTTATCAAACCCAGGTATGTGGACCGGCGCCGGTCTTTATCAAACCCAGGTATGTGGACCGGCGCCGGTCTTTATCAAACCCAGGTATGTGGACCGGCGCCGGTCTTTATCAAACCCAGGTATGTGGACCGGCGCCGGTCTTTATCAAACCCAGGTATGTGGACCGGCGCCGGTCTTTATCAAACCCAGGTATGTGGACCGGCGCCGGTCTTTATCAAACCCAGGTATGTGGACCGGCGCCGGTCTTTATCAAACCCAGGTATGTGGACCGGCGCCGGTCTTTATCAAACCCAGGTATGTGGACCGGCGCCGGTCTTTATCAAACCCAGGTATGTGGACCGGCGCCGGTCTTTATCAAACCCAGGTATGTGGACCGGCGCCGGTCTTTATCAAACCCAGGTATGTGGACCGGCGCCGGTCTTTATCAAACCCAGGTATGTGGACCGGCGCCAGTCTTTATCAAACCCAGGTATGTGGACCGGCGCCAGTCTTTATCAAACCCAGGTATGTGGACCGGCGCCAGTCTTTATCAAACCCAGGTATGTGGACCGGCGCCAGTCTTTATCAAACCCAGGTATGTGGACCGGCGCCTGTCTTTATCAAACCCAGGTATGTGGACCGGCGCCGGTCTTTATCAAACCCAGGTATGTGGACCGGCGCCAGTCTTTATCAAACCCAGGTATGTGGACCGGCGCCGGTCTTTATCAAACCCAGGTATGTGGACCGGCGCCGGTCTTTATCAAACCCAGGTATGTGGACCGGCGCCAGTCTTTATCAAACCCAGGTATGTGGACCGGCGCCAGTCTTTATCAAACCCAGGTATGTGGACCGGCGCCGGTCTTTATCAAACCCAGGTATGTGGACCGGCGCCGGTCTTTATCAAACCCAGGTATGTGGACCGGCGCCGGTCTTTATCAAACCCAGGTATGTGGACCGGCGCCAGTCTTTATCAAACCCTGGTATGTGGACCGGCGCCGGTCTTTATCAAACCCAGGTATGTGGACCGGCGCCGGTCTTTATCAAACCCAGGTATGTGGACCGGCGCCGGTCTTTATCAAACCCAGGTATGTGGACCGGCGCCGGTCTTTATCAAACCCAGGTATGTGGACCGGCGCCGGTCTTTATCAAACCCAGGTATGTGGACCGGCGCCGGTCTTTATCAAACCCAGGTATGTGGACCGGCGCCGGTCTTTATCAAACCCAGGTATGTGGACCGGCGCCGGTCTTTATCAAACCCAGGTATGTGGACCGGCGCCGGTCTTTATCAAACCCAGGTATGTGGACCGGCGCCGGTCTTTATCAAACCCAGGTATGTGGACCGGCGCCGGTCTTTATCAAACCCAGGTATGTGGACCGGCGCCGGTCTTTATCAAACCCAGGTATGTGGACCGGCGCCGGTCTTTATCAAACCCAGGTATGTGGACCGGCGCCGGTCTTTATCAAACCCAGGTATGTGGACCGGCGCCAGTCTTTATCAAACCCAGGTATGTGGACCGGCGCCGGTCTTTATCAAACCCAGGTATGTGGACCGGCGCCAGTCTTTATCAAACCCAGGTATGTGGACCGGCGCCGGTCTTTATCAAACCCAGGTATGTGGACCGGCGCCGGTCTTTATCAAACCCAGGTATGTGGACCGGCGCCGGTCTTTATCAAACCCAGGTATGTGGACCGGCGCCAGTCTTTATCAAACCCAGGTATGTGGACCGGCGCCAGTCTTTATCAAACCCAGGTATGTGGACCGGCGCCGGTCTTTATCAAACCCAGGTATGTGGACCGGCGCCAGTCTTTATCAAACCCAGGTATGTGGACCGGCGCCGGTCTTTATCAAACCCAGGTATGTGGACCGGCGCCAGTCTTTATCAAACCCAGGTATGTGGACCGGCGCCAGTCTTTATCAAACCCAGGTATGTGGACCGGCGCCGGTCTTTATCAAACCCAGGTATGTGGACCGGCGCCGGTCTTTATCAAACCCAGGTATGTGGACCGGCGCCGGTCTTTATCAAACCCAGGTATGTGGACCGGCGCCGGTCTTTATCAAACCCAGGTATGTGGACCGGCGCCGGTCTTTATCAAACCCAGGTATGTGGACCGGCGCCGGTCTTTATCAAACCCAGGTATGTGGACCGGCGCCGGTCTTTATCAAACCCAGGTATGTGGACCGGCGCCGGTCTTTATCAAACCCAGGTATGTGGACCGGCGCCGGTCTTTATCAAACCCAGGTATGTGGACCGGCGCCGGTCTTTATCAAACCCAGGTATGTGGACCGGCGCCGGTCTTTATCAAACCCAGGTATGTGGACCGGCGCCGGTCTTTATCAAACCCAGGTATGTGGACCGGCGCCGGTCTTTATCAAACCCAGGTATGTGGACCGGCGCCAGTCTTTATCAAACCCAGGTATGTGGACCGGCGCCGGTCTTTATCAAACCCAGGTATGTGGACCGGCGCCGGTCTTTATCAAACCCAGGTATGTGGACCGGCGCCGGTCTTTATCAAACCCAGGTATGTGGACCGGCGCCGGTCTTTATCAAACCCAGGTATGTGGACCGGCGCCGGTCTTTATCAAACCCAGGTATGTGGACCGGCGCCGGTCTTTATCAAACCCAGGTATGTGGACCGGCGCCGGTCTTTATCAAACCCAGGTATGTGGACCGGCGCCAGTCTTTATCAAACCCAGGTATGTGGACCGGCGCCGGTCTTTATCAAACCCAGGTATGTGGACCGGCGCCAGTCTTTATCAAACCCAGGTATGTGGACCGGCGCCGGTCTTTATCAAACCCAGGTATGTGGACCGGCGCCGGTCTTTATCAAACCCAGGTATGTGGACCGGCGCCGGTCTTTATCAAACCCAGGTATGTGGACCGGCGCCAGTCTTTATCAAACCCAGGTATGTGGACCGGCGCCAGTCTTTATCAAACCCAGGTATGTGGACCGGCGCCGGTCTTTATCAAACCCAGGTATGTGGACCGGCGCCAGTCTTTATCAAACCCAGGTATGTGGACCGGCGCCGGTCTTTATCAAACCCAGGTATGTGGACCGGCGCCAGTCTTTATCAAACCCAGGTATGTGGACCGGCGCCAGTCTTTATCAAACCCAGGTATGTGGACCGGCGCCGGTCTTTATCAAACCCAGGTATGTGGACCGGCGCCGGTCTTTATCAAACCCAGGTATGTGGACCGGCGCCGGTCTTTATCAAACCCAGGTATGTGGACCGGCGCCGGTCTTTATCAAACCCAGGTATGTGGACCGGCGCCGGTCTTTATCAAACCCAGGTATGTGGACCGGCGCCGGTCTTTATCAAACCCAGGTATGTGGACCGGCGCCGGTCTTTATCAAACCCAGGTATGTGGACCGGCGCCGGTCTTTATCAAACCCAGGTATGTGGACCGGCGCCGGTCTTTATCAAACCCAGGTATGTGGACCGGCGCCGGTCTTTATCAAACCCAGGTATGTGGACCGGCGCCGGTCTTTATCAAACCCAGGTATGTGGACCGGCGCCGGTCTTTATCAAACCCAGGTATGTGGACCGGCGCCGGTCTTTATCAAACCCAGGTATGTGGACCGGCGCCGGTCTTTATCAAACCCAGGTATGTGGACCGGCGCCGGTCTTTATCAAACCCAGGTATGTGGACCGGCGCCAGTCTTTATCAAACCCAGGTATGTGGACCGGCGCCGGTCTTTATCAAACCCAGGTATGTGGACCGGCGCCGGTCTTTATCAAACCCAGGTATGTGGACCGGCGCCGGTCTTTATCAAACCCAGGTATGTGGACCGGCGCCAGTCTTTATCAAACCCAGGTATGTGGACCGGCGCCAGTCTTTATCAAACCCAGGTATGTGGACCGGCGCCAGTCTTTATCAAACCCAGGTATGTGGACCGGCGCCGGTCTTTATCAAACCCAGGTATGTGGACCGGCGCCGGTCTTTATCAAACCCAGGTATGTGGACCGGCGCCGGTCTTTATCAAACCCAGGTATGTGGACCGGCGCCGGTCTTTATCAAACCCAGGTATGTGGACCGGCGCCGGTCTTTATCAAACCCAGGTATGTGGACCGGCGCCGGTCTTTATCAAACCCAGGTATGTGGACCGGCGCCGGTCTTTATCAAACTCAGGTATGTGGACCGGCGCCGGTCTTTATCAAACCCAGGTATGTGGACCGGCGCCAGTCTTTATCAAACCCAGGTATGTGGACCGGCGCCAGTCTTTATCAAACCCAGGTATGTGGACCGGCGCCAGTCTTTATCAAACCCAGGTATGTGGACCGGCGCCAGTCTTTATCAAACCCAGGTATGTGGACCGGCGCCAGTCTTTATCAAACCCAGGTATGTGGACCGGCGCCAGTCTTTATCAAACCCAGGTATGTGGACCGGCGCCAGTCTTTATCAAACCCAGGTATGTGGACCGGCGCCGGTCTTTATCAAACCCAGGTATGTGGACCGGCGCCGGTCTTTATCAAACCCAGGTATGTGGACCGGCGCCGGTCTTTATCAAACCCAGGTATGTGGACCGGCGCCGGTCTTTATCAAACCCAGGTATGTGGACCGGCGCCAGTCTTTATCAAACTCAGGTATGTGGACCGGCGCCGGTCTTTATCAAACCCAGGTATGTGGACCGGCGCCAGTCTTTATCAAACCCAGGTATGTGGACCGGCGCCGGTCTTTATCAAACCCAGGTATGTGGACCGGCGCCAGTCTTTATCAAACCCAGGTATGTGGACCGGCGCCAGTCTTTATCAAACCCAGGTATGTGGACCGGCGCCAGTCTTTATCAAACCCAGGTATGTGGACCGGCGCCAGTCTTTATCAAACCCAGGTATGTGGACCGGCGCCGGTCTTTATCAAACCCAGGTATGTGGACCGGCGCCGGTCTTTATCAAACCCAGGTATGTGGACCGGCGCCGGTCTTTATCAAACCCAGGTATGTGGACCGGCGCCAGTCTTTATCAAACCCAGGTATGTGGACCGGCGCCGGTCTTTATCAAACCCAGGTATGTGGACCGGCGCCGGTCTTTATCAAACCCAGGTATGTGGACCGGCGCCGGTCTTTATCAAACCCAGGTATGTGGACCGGCGCCGGTCTTTATCAAACCCAGGTATGTGGACCGGCGCCGGTCTTTATCAAACCCAGGTATGTGGACCGGCGCCGGTCTTTATCAAACCCAGGTATGTGGACCGGCGCCGGTCTTTATCAAACCCAGGTATGTGGACCGGCGCCGGTCTTTATCAAACCCAGGTATGTGGACCGGCGCCGGTCTTTATCAAACCCAGGTATGTGGACCGGCGCCGGTCTTTATCAAACCCAGGTATGTGGACCGGCGCCGGTCTTTATCAAACCCAGGTATGTGGACCGGCGCCGGTCTTTATCAAACCCAGGTATGTGGACCGGCGCCAGTCTTTATCAAACCCAGGTATGTGGACCGGCGCCAGTCTTTATCAAACCCAGGTATGTGGACCGGCGCCAGTCTTTATCAAACCCAGGTATGTGGACCGGCGCCAGTCTTTATCAAACCCAGGTATGTGGACCGGCGCCAGTCTTTATCAAACCCAGGTATGTGGACCGGCGCCGGTCTTTATCAAACCCAGGTATGTGGACCGGCGCCGGTCTTTATCAAACCCAGGTATGTGGACCGGCGCCGGTCTTTATCAAACCCAGGTATGTGGACCGGCGCCGGTCTTTATCAAACCCAGGTATGTGGACCGGCGCCAGTCTTTATCAAACTCAGGTATGTGGACCGGCGCCGGTCTTTATCAAACCCAGGTATGTGGACCGGCGCCAGTCTTTATCAAACCCAGGTATGTGGACCGGCGCCAGTCTTTATCAAACCCAGGTATGTGGACCGGCGCCAGTCTTTATCAAACCCAGGTATGTGGACCGGCGCCAGTCTTTATCAAACCCAGGTATGTGGACCGGCGCCAGTCTTTATCAAACCCAGGTATGTGGACCGGCGCCAGTCTTTATCAAACCCAGGTATGTGGACCGGCGCCGGTCTTTATCAAACCCAGGTATGTGGACCGGCGCCGGTCTTTATCAAACCCAGGTATGTGGACCGGCGCCGGTCTTTATCAAACCCAGGTATGTGGACCGGCGCCAGTCTTTATCAAACCCAGGTATGTGGACCGGCGCCGGTCTTTATCAAACCCAGGTATGTGGACCGGCGCCGGTCTTTATCAAACCCAGGTATGTGGACCGGCGCCGGTCTTTATCAAACCCAGGTATGTGGACCGGCGCCGGTCTTTATCAAACCCAGGTATGTGGACCGGCGCCGGTCTTTATCAAACCCAGGTATGTGGACCGGCGCCGGTCTTTATCAAACCCAGGTATGTGGACCGGCGCCGGTCTTTATCAAACCCAGGTATGTGGACCGGCGCCGGTCTTTATCAAACCCAGGTATGTGGACCGGCGCCGGTCTTTATCAAACCCAGGTATGTGGACCGGCGCCGGTCTTTATCAAACCCAGGTATGTGGACCGGCGCCGGTCTTTATCAAACCCAGGTATGTGGACCGACGACGGTCTTTATCAAACCCAGGTATGTGGACCGGCGCCAGTCTTTATCAAACCCAGGTATGTGGACCGGCGCCGGTCTTTATCAAACCCAGGTATGTGGACCGGCGCCGGTCTTTATCAAACCCAGGTATGTGGACCGGCGCCGGTCTTTATCAAACCCAGGTATGTGGACCGGCGCCGGTCTTTATCAAACCCAGGTATGTGGACCGGCGCCGGTCTTTATCAAACCCAGGTATGTGGACCGGCGCCGGTCTTTATCAAACCCAGGTATGTGGACCGGCGCCGGTCTTTATCAAACCCAGGTATGTGGACCGGCGCCAGTCTTTATCAAACCCAGGTATGTGGACCGGCGCCAGTCTTTATCAAACCCAGGTATGTGGACCGGCGCCAGTCTTTATCAAACCCAGGTATGTGGACCGGCGCCAGTCTTTATCAAACCCAGGTATGTGGACCGGCGCCGGTCTTTATCAAACCCAGGTATGTGGACCGGCGCCGGTCTTTATCAAACCCAGGTATGTGGACCGGCGCCGGTCTTTATCAAACCCAGGTATGTGGACCGGCGCCGGTCTTTATCAAACCCAGGTATGTGGACCGGCGCCGGTCTTTATCAAACCCAGGTATGTGGACCGGCGCCGGTCTTTATCAAACCCAGGTATGTGGACCGGCGCCGGTCTTTATCAAACCCAGGTATGTGGACCGGCGCCAGTCTTTATCAAACCCAGGTATGTGGACCGGCGCCGGTCTTTATCAAACCCAGGTATGTGGACCGGCGCCGGTCTTTATCAAACCCAGGTATGTGGACCGGCGCCGGTCTTTATCAAACCCAGGTATGTGGACCGGCGCCGGTCTTTATCAAACCCAGGTATGTGGACCGGCGCCGGTCTTTATCAAACCCAGGTATGTGGACCGGCGCCGGTCTTTATCAAACCCAGGTATGTGGACCGGCGCCAGTCTTTATCAAACCCAGGTATGTGGACCGGCGCCGGTCTTTATCAAACCCAGGTATGTGGACCGGCGCCGGTCTTTATCAAACCCAGGTATGTGGACCGGCGCCGGTCTTTATCAAACCCAGGTATGTGGACCGGCGCCGGTCTTTATCAAACCCAGGTATGTGGACCGGCGCCGGTCTTTATCAAACCCAGGTATGTGGACCGGCGCCGGTCTTTATCAAACCCAGGTATGTGGACCGGCGCCGGTCTTTATCAAACCCAGGTATGTGGACCGGCGCCGGTCTTTATCAAACCCAGGTATGTGGACCGGCGCCGGTCTTTATCAAACCCAGGTATGTGGACCGGCGCCGGTCTTTATCAAACCCAGGTATGTGGACCGGCGCCAGTCTTTATCAAACTCAGGTATGTGGACCGGCGCCGGTCTTTATCAAACCCAGGTATGTGGACCGGCGCCAGTCTTTATCAAACCCAGGTATGTGGACCGGCGCCGGTCTTTATCAAACCCAGGTATGTGGACCGGCGCCGGTCTTTATCAAACCCAGGTATGTGGACCGGCGCCGGTCTTTATCAAACCCAGGTATGTGGACCGGCGCCGGTCTTTATCAAACCCAGGTATGTGGACCGGCGCCAGTCTTTATCAAACCCAGGTATGTGGACCGGCGCCGGTCTTTATCAAACCCAGGTATGTGGACCGGCGCCGGTCTTTATCAAACCCAGGTATGTGGACCGGCGCCGGTCTTTATCAAACCCAGGTATGTGGACCGGCGCCGGTCTTTATCAAACCCAGGTATGTGGACCGGCGCCGGTCTTTATCAAACCCAGGTATGTGGACCGGCGCCGGTCTTTATCAAACCCAGGTATGTGGACCGGCGCCGGTCTTTATCAAACCCAGGTATGTGGACCGGCGCCGGTCTTTATCAAACCCAGGTATGTGGACCGGCGCCGGTCTTTATCAAACCCAGGTATGTGGACCGGCGCCGGTCTTTATCAAACCCAGGTATGTGGACCGGCGCCGGTCTTTATCAAACCCAGGTATGTGGACCGGCGCCGGTCTTTATCAAACCCAGGTATGTGGACCGGCGCCGGTCTTTATCAAACCCAGGTATGTGGACCGGCGCCGGTCTTTATCAAACCCAGGTATGTGGACCGGCGCCGGTCTTTATCAAACCCAGGTATGTGGACCGGCGCCGGTCTTTATCAAACCCAGGTATGTGGACCGGCGCCGGTCTTTATCAAACCCAGGTATGTGGACCGGCGCCGGTCTTTATCAAACCCAGGTATGTGGACCGGCGCCGGTCTTTATCAAACCCAGGTATGTGGACCGGCGCCGGTCTTTATCAAACCCAGGTATGTGGACCGGCGCCGGTCTTTATCAAACCCAGGTATGTGGACCGGCGCCGGTCTTTATCAAACCCAGGTATGTGGACCGGCGCCGGTCTTTATCAAACCCAGGTATGTGGACCGGCGCCGGTCTTTATCAAACCCAGGTATGTGGACCGGCGCCGGTCTTTATCAAACCCAGGTATGTGGACCGGCGCCGGTCTTTATCAAACCCAGGTATGTGGACCGGCGCCGGTCTTTATCAAACCCAGGTATGTGGACCGGCGCCGGTCTTTATCAAACCCAGGTATGTGGACCGGCGCCGGTCTTTATCAAACCCAGGTATGTGGACCGGCGCCGGTCTTTATCAAACCCAGGTATGTGGACCGGCGCCGGTCTTTATCAAACCCAGGTATGTGGACCGGCGCCGGTCTTTATCAAACCCAGGTATGTGGACCGGCGCCGGTCTTTATCAAACCCAGGTATGTGGACCGGCGCCGGTCTTTATCAAACCCAGGTATGTGGACCGGCGCCGGTCTTTATCAAACCCAGGTATGTGGACCGGCGCCGGTCTTTATCAAACCCAGGTATGTGGACCGGCGCCGGTCTTTATCAAACCCAGGTATGTGGACCGACGACGGTCTTTATCAAACCCAGGTATGTGGACCGGCGCCGGTCTTTATCAAACCCAGGTATGTGGACCGGCGCCGGTCTTTATCAAACCCAGGTATGTGGACCGGCGCCGGTCTTTATCAAACCCAGGTATGTGGACCGGCGCCGGTCTTTATCAAACCCAGGTATGTGGACCGGCGCCGGTCTTTATCAAACCCAGGTATGTGGACCGGCGCCGGTCTTTATCAAACCCAGGTATGTGGACCGGCGCCGGTCTTTATCAAACCCAGGTATGTGGACCGGCGCCGGTCTTTATCAAACCCAGGTATGTGGACCGGCGCCGGTCTTTATCAAACCCAGGTATGTGGACCGGCGCCGGTCTTTATCAAACCCAGGTATGTGGACCGGCGCCGGTCTTTATCAAACCCAGGTATGTGGACCGGCGCCGGTCTTTATCAAACCCAGGTATGTGGACCGGCGCCAGTCTTTATCAAACCCAGGTATGTGGACCGGCGCCGGTCTTTATCAAACCCAGGTATGTGGACCGGCGCCAGTCTTTATCAAACCCAGGTATGTGGACCGGCGCCGGTCTTTATCAAACCCAGGTATGTGGACCGGCGCCTGTCTTTATCAAACCCAGGTATGTGGACCGGCGCCGGTCTTTATCAAACCCAGGTATGTGGACCGGCGCCGGTCTTTATCAAACCCAGGTATGTGGACCGGCGCCGGTCTTTATCAAACCCAGGTATGTGGACCGGCGCCGGTCTTTATCAAACCCAGGTATGTGGACCGGCGCCGGTCTTTATCAAACCCAGGTATGTGGACCGGCGCCGGTCTTTATCAAACCCAGGTATGTGGACCGGCGCCGGTCTTTATCAAACCCAGGTATGTGGACCGGCGCCGGTCTTTATCAAACCCAGGTATGTGGACCGGCGCCGGTCTTTATCAAACCCAGGTATGTGGACCGGCGCCGGTCTTTATCAAACCCAGGTATGTGGACCGGCGCCGGTCTTTATCAAACCCAGGTATGTGGACCGGCGCCGGTCTTTATCAAACCCAGGTATGTGGACCGGCGCCGGTCTTTATCAAACCCAGGTATGTGGACCGGCGCCGGTCTTTATCAAACCCAGGTATGTGGACCGGCGCCGGTCTTTATCAAACCCAGGTATGTGGACCGGCGCCGGTCTTTATCAAACCCAGGTATGTGGACCGGCGCCGGTCTTTATCAAACCCAGGTATGTGGACCGGCGCCGGTCTTTATCAAACCCAGGTATGTGGACCGGCGCCGGTCTTTATCAAACCCAGGTATGTGGACCGGCGCCGGTCTTTATCAAACCCAGGTATGTGGACCGGCGCCGGTCTTTATCAAACCCAGGTATGTGGACCGGCGCCGGTCTTTATCAAACCCAGGTATGTGGACCGGCGCCGGTCTTTATCAAACCCAGGTATGTGGACCGGCGCCGGTCTTTATCAAACCCAGGTATGTGGACCGACGCCGGTCTTTATCAAACCCAGGTATGTGGACCGGCGCCGGTCTTTATCAAACCCAGGTATGTGGACCGGCGCCGGTCTTTATCAAACCCAGGTATGTGGACCGGCGCCGGTCTTTATCAAACCCAGGTATGTGGACCGGCGCCGGTCTTTATCAAACCCAGGTATGTGGACCGGCGCCGGTCTTTATCAAACCCAGGTATGTGGACCGGCGCCGGTCTTTATCAAACCCAGGTATGTGGACCGGCGCCGGTCTTTATCAAACCCAGGTATGTGGACCGGCGCCGGTCTTTATCAAACCCAGGTATGTGGACCGGCGCCGGTCTTTATCAAACCCAGGTATGTGGACCGGCGCCGGTCTTTATCAAACCCAGGTATGTGGACCGGCGCCGGTCTTTATCAAACCCAGGTATGTGGACCGGCGCCGGTCTTTATCAAACCCAGGTATGTGGACCGGCGCCGGTCTTTATCAAACCCAGGTATGTGGACCGGCGCCGGTCTTTATCAAACCCAGGTATGTGGACCGGCGCCGGTCTTTATCAAACCCAGGTATGTGGACCGGCGCCGGTCTTTATCAAACCCAGGTATGTGGACCGGCGCCGGTCTTTATCAAACCCAGGTATGTGGACCGGCGCCGGTCTTTATCAAACCCAGGTATGTGGACCGGCGCCGGTCTTTATCAAACCCAGGTATGTGGACCGGCGCCGGTCTTTATCAAACCCAGGTATGTGGACCGGCGCCGGTCTTTATCAAACCCAGGTATGTGGACCGGCGCCGGTCTTTATCAAACCCAGGTATGTGGACCGGCGCCGGTCTTTATCAAACCCAGGTATGTGGACCGGCGCCAGTCTTTATCAAACCCAGGTATGTGGACCGGCGCCGGTCTTTATCAAACCCAGGTATGTGGACCGGCGCCAGTCTTTATCAAACCCAGGTATGTGGACCGGCGCCAGTCTTTATCAAACCCAGGTATGTGGACCGGCGCCGGTCTTTATCAAACCCAGGTATGTGGACCGGCGCCGGTCTTTATCAAACCCAGGTATGTGGACCGGCGCCGGTCTTTATCAAACCCAGGTATGTGGACCGGCGCCGGTCTTTATCAAACCCAGGTATGTGGACCGGCGCCGGTCTTTATCAAACCCAGGTATGTGGACCGGCGCCGGTCTTTATCAAACCCAGGTATGTGGACCGGCGCCGGTCTTTATCAAACCCAGGTATGTGGACCGGCGCCAGTCTTTATCAAACCCAGGTATGTGGACCGGCGCCGGTCTTTATCAAACCCAGGTATGTGGACCGGCGCCGGTCTTTATCAAACCCAGGTATGTGGACCGGCGCCAGTCTTTATCAAACCCAGGTATGTGGACCGGCGCCGGTCTTTATCAAACCCAGGTATGTGGACCGGCGCCGGTCTTTATCAAACCCAGGTATGTGGACCGGCGCCGGTCTTTATCAAACCCAGGTATGTGGACCGGCGCCGGTCTTTATCAAACCCAGGTATGTGGACCGGCGCCGGTCTTTATCAAACCCAGGTATGTGGACCGGCGCCGGTCTTTATCAAACCCAGGTATGTGGACCGGCGCCGGTCTTTATCAAACAAAGGTATGTGGACCGGCGCCGGTCTTTATCAAACCCAGGTATGTGGACCGGCGCCAGTCTTTATCAAACCCAGGTATGTGGACCGGCGCCAGTCTTTATCAAACCCAGGTATGTGGACCGGCGCCGGTCTTTATCAAACCCAGGTATGTGGACCGGCACCAGTCTTTATCAAACCCAGGTATGTGGACCGGCGCCAGTCTTTATCAAACCCAGGTATGTGGACCGGCGCCAGTCTTTATCAAACCCAGGTATGTGGACCGGCGCCAGTCTTTATCAAACCCAGGTATGTGGACCGGCGCCAGTCTTTATCAAACCCAGGTATGTGGACCGGCGCCAGTCTTTATCAAACCCAGGTATGTGGACCGGCGCCGGTCTTTATCAAACCCAGGTATGTGGACCGGCGCCGGTCTTTATCAAACCCAGGTATGTGGACCGGCGCCGGTCTTTATCAAACCCAGGTATGTGGACCGGCGCCGGTCTTTATCAAACCCAGGTATGTGGACCGGCGCCAGTCTTTATCAAACTCAGGTATGTGGACCGGCGCCGGTCTTTATCAAACCCAGGTATGTGGACCGGCGCCAGTCTTTATCAAACCCAGGTATGTGGACCGGCGCCAGTCTTTATCAAACCCAGGTATGTGGACCGGCGCCAGTCTTTATCAAACCCAGGTATGTGGACCGGCGCCGGTCCATGGAGGAATGCTTGTCGGTCTGCGGAATATTTGTCTTGGATATGATTAGGGGGTTATATGGTCCGCGGCATATTTGACTCAATACGTGACCTAGGACTACTTGCGAAGTATAGCAACACCAAACACACACACACACACGCTAGCCCTGCTGCACAGCCTGCATGCTCTCTCTGGCCGTGTCTAGACTTGACAGTTCATGCAGCTTTTTGTATTCTGATCATTGAATTCCGACATTACGTCATGCATCTTCACCTACATTTAAATGTCGACTTTGTCCACATTGTGTCCAGATTCCCTTGGCTGAAATGCCAGTACGCATTCTGCAAACGGTGGAACAGGCTAAATCTGATAACAACACGACAACTTGATAGCAGTTGCCCACTACTTCAGCTAACTTATGTAGCAGGACAGCCAGCTAGCCAACTAGCAAAGCTAAAGTGACTGCAAAGTGCCACGCTAGGAATGTATTTACCTCCAACGTTTAATGAAAAAAGGTGCCTCGCTCCCAAAACACGTTTTCTGTAGATTTGTGGGCGAAGTACTGATGACGTCGCCCACTATGTGCTTTCGGTAGGCTGATTGTCCAGACTGAGGAGAAATCCGCACATTATGCATCCCTGTCCACCTCCCGGAGTGGTCACCCAGATATGAAGTACTGATGACGTCGCCCACTATGTGCTTTCGGTAGGCTGATTGTCCAGACTGAGGAGAAATCCGCACATTATGCATCCCTGTCCACCTCCCGGAGTGGTCACCCAGATACGAACACAATCAGACCACAATCAGACTTCTGTGCATCTGTCTTTTCAATGCGCTCTTCGTATTCTGTTAGCAGAAGTCACATGTAAGTGTCAAGCGTAGACACACAGCCTCTTTCTCCCTGGATTTGTTTCAAAGGACAGCTGCAACCGGTCTGTGTGATATGTCAGACTGGCCTCAGCACCAACGCTATAAAACGGAAACCGGTCTGTGTGATATGTCAGACGGGCCTCAGCACCAACGCTATAAAACAGAAACCGGTCTGTGTGATATGTCAGACTGGCCTCAGCACCAACGCTATAAAACGGAAACCGGTCTGTGTGATATGTCAGACTGGCCTCAGCACCAACTATAAAACGGAAACCGGTCTGTGTGATATGTCAGACTGGCCTCAGCACCAACGCTATAAAACGGAAACCGGTCTGTGTGATATGTCAGACTGGCCTCAGCACCAACGCTATAAAACGGAAACCGGTCTGTGTGATATGTCAGACTGGCCTCAACACCAACTATAAAATGGAAACCGGTCTGTGTGATATGTCAGACTGGCCTCAGCACCAACTATAAAACGGAAACCGGTCTGTGTGATATGTCAGACTGGCCTCAGCACCAACGCTATAAAACGGAAACCGGTCTGTGTGATATGTCAGACTGGCCTCAACACCAACTATAAAACGGAAACCGGTCTGTGTGATATGTCAGACCGGCCTCAGCACCAACGCTATAAAACGGAAACCGGTCTGTGTGATATGTCAGACTGGCCTCGGCACCAACACTATAAAACGGAAACCGGTCTGTGTGATATGTCAGACTGGCCTCAGCACCAACTATAAAACGGAAACCGGTCTGTGTGATATGTCAGACTGGCCTCGGCACCAACTATAAAACGGAAACCGGTCTGTGTGATATGTCAGACTGGCCTCAGCACCAACTATAAAACGGAAACCGGTCTGTGTGATATGTCAGACTGGCCTCAGCACCAACTATAAAACGGAAACCGGTCTGTGTGATATGTCAGACTGGCCTCAGCACCAACTATAAAACGGAAACCGGTCTGTGTGATATGTCAGACCGGCCTCAGCACCAACTATAAAACGGAAACCGGTCTGTGTGATATGTCAGACTGGCCTCAGCACCAACTATAAAACGGAAACCGGTCTGTGTGATATGTCAGACTGGCCTCAGCACCAACGCTATAAAACGGAAACCGGTCTGTGTGATATGTCAGACCGGCCTCAGCACCAACGCTATAAAACGGAAACCGGTCTGTGTGATATGTCAGACTGGCCTCAGCACCAACTATAAAACGGAAACCGGTCTGTGTGATATGTCAGACTGGCCTCAGCACCAACGCTATAAAACGGAAACCGGTCTGTGTGATATGTCAGACTGGCCTCAGCACCAACTATAAAACGGAAACCGGTCTGTGTGATATGTCAGACTGGCCTCAGCACCAACGCTATAAAACGGAAACCGGTCTGTGTGATATGTCAGACTGGCCTCAGCACCAACTATAAAACGGAAACCGGTCTGTGTGATATGTCAGACTGGCCTCAGCACCAACTATAAAACGGAAACTGGTCTGTGTGATATGTCAGACTGGCCTCAGCACCAACGCTATAAAACGGAAACCGGTCTGTGTGATATGTCAGACTGGCCTCAGCACCAACTATAAAACGGAAACCGGTCTGTGTGATATGTCAGACTGGCCTCAGCAACAACGCTATAAAACGGAAACCGGTCTGTGTGATATGTCAGACTGGCCTCAGCACCAACTATAAAACGGAAACCGGTCTGTGTGATATGTCAGACTGGCCTCAGCACCAACGCTATAAAACGGAAACCGGTCTGTGTGATATGTCAGACTGGCCTCAGCACCAACGCTATAAAACGGAAACCGGTCTGTGTGATATGTCAGACTGGCCTCAGCACCAACGCTATAAAACGGAAACCGGTCTGTGTGATATGTCAGACTGGCCTCAGCACCAACTATAAAATGGAAACCGGTCTGTGTGATATGTCAGACTGGCCTCAGCACCAACTATAAAACGGAAACCGGTCTGTGTGATATGTCAGACTGGCCTCAGCACCAACTATGAAACGGAAACCGGTCTGTGTGATATGTCAGACTGGCCTCAGCACCAACTATGAAACGGAAACCGGTCTGTGTGATATGTCAGACTGGCCTCAGCACCAACTATAAAACGGAAACCGGTCTGTGTGATATGTCAGACTGGCCTCAGCACCAACGCTATAAAACGGAAACCGGTCTGTGTGATATGTCAGACTGGCCTCAGCACCAACGCTATAAAACGGAAACCGGTCTGTGTGATATGTCAGACTGGCCTCAGCACCAACTATAAAACGGAAACCGGTCTGTGTGATATGTCAGACTGGCCTCAGCAACAACGCTATAAAACGGAAACCGGTCTGTGTGATATGTCAGACTGGCCTCAGCAACAACGCTATAAAACGGAAACCGGTCTGTGTGATATGTCAGACTGGCCTCAGCACCAACGCTATAAAACGGAAACCGGTCTGTGTGATATGTCAGACTGGCCTCAGCACCAACTATAAAACGGAAACCGGTCTGTGTGATATGTCAGACTGGCCTCAGCACCAACGCTATAAAACGGAAACCGGTCTGTGTGATATGTCAGACTGGCCTCAGCACCAACGCTATAAAACGGAAACCGGTCTGTGTGATATGTCAGACCGGCCTCAGCACCAACTATAAAACGGAAACCGGTCTGTGTGATATGTCAGACTGGCCTCAGCACCAACTATGAAACGGAAACCGGTCTGTGTGATATGTCAGACTGGCCTCAGCACCAACGCTATAAAACGGAAACCGGTCTGTGTGATATGTCAGACTGGCCTCAGCACCAACGCTATAAAACGGAAACCGGTCTGTGTGATATGTCAGACTGGCCTCGGCACCAACACTATAAAACGGAAACCGGTCTGTGTGATATGTCAGACTGGCCTCAGCACCAACGCTATAAAACGGAAACCGGTCTGTGTGATATGTCAGACTGGCCTCAGCACCAACGCTATAAAACGGAAACCGGTCTGTGTGATATGTCAGACTGGCCTCAGCACCAACTATAAAACGGAAACCGGTCTGTGTGATATGTCAGACTGGCCTCAGCACCAACGCTATAAAACGGAAACCGGTCTGTGTGATATGTCAGACTGGCCTCAGCACCAACGCTATAAAACGGAAACCGGTCTGTGTGATATGTCAGACCGGCCTCAGCACCAACGCTATAAAACGGAAACCGGTCTGTGTGATATGTCAGACTGGCCTCAGCACCAACGCTATAAAACGGAAACCGGTCTGTGTGATATGTCAGACTGGCCTCAGCACCAACGCTATAAAACGGAAACCGGTCTGTGTGATATGTCAGACTGGCCTCAGCACCAACGCTATAAAACGGAAACCGGTCTGTGTGATATGTCAGACTGGCCTCAGCACCAACGCTATAAAACGGAAACCGGTCTGTGTGATATGTCAGACTGGCCTCAACACCAACGCTATAAAACGGAAACCGGTCTGTGTGATATGTCAGACTGGCCTCAGCGCCAACTATAAAACGGAAACCGGTCTGTGTGATATGTCAGACTGGCCTCAGCACCAACGCTATAAAACGGAAACCGGTCTGTGTGATATGTCAGACCGGCCTCAGCACCAACGCTATAAAACGGAAACCGGTCTGTGTGATATGTCAGACTGGCCTCGGCACCAACGATATAAAACGGAAACCGGTCTGTGTGATATGTCAGACTGGCCTCAGCACCAACTATAAAACGGAAACCGGTCTGTGTGATATGTCAGACTGGCCTCAGCACCAACGCTATAAAACGGAAACCGGTCTGTGTGATATGTCAGACTGGCCTCAGCACCAACGCTATAAAACGGAAACCGGTCTGTGTGATATGTCAGACCGGCCTCAGCACCAACACTATAAAATAAAACGGAAACCGGTCTGTGTGATATGTCAGACTGGCCTCAGCACCAACTATAAAACGGAAACCGGTCTGTGTGATATGTCAGACTGGCCTCAGCAACAACGCTATAAAACGGAAACCGGTCTGTGTGATATGTCAGACTGGCCTCAGCACCAACTATAAAACGGAAACCGGTCTGTGTGATATGTCAGACTGGCCTCAGCACCAACTATAAAACGGAAACCGGTCTGTGTGATATGTCAGACTGGCCTCAGCAACAACGCTATAAAACGGAAACCGGTCTGTGTGATATGTCAGACTGGCCTCAGCAACAACGCTATAAAACGGAAACCGGTCTGTGTGATATGTCAGACTGGCCTCAGCACCAACGCTATAAAACGGAAACCGGTCTGTGTGATATGTCAGACTGGCCTCAGCACCAACGCTATAAAACGGAAACCGGTCTGTGTGATATGTCAGACTGGCCTCAGCACCAACTATAAAACGGAAACCGGTCTGTGTGATATGTCAGACTGGCCTCAGCACCAACTATAAAACGGAAACCGGTCTGTGTGATATGTCAGACTGGCCTCAGCACCAACTATAAAACGGAAACCGGTCTGTGTGATATGTCAGACTGGCCTCAGCACCAACTATAAAACGGAAACCGGTCTGTGTGATATGTCAGACTGGCCTCAGCACCAACTATAAAACGGAAACCGGTCTGTGTGATATGTCAGACTGGCCTCAGCAACAACGCTATAAAACGGAAACCGGTCTGTGTGATATGTCAGACTGGCCTCAGCAACAATGACATTAAGAAACAAAGCATCAACATCTCAAGGATAAAATAAAGCTACTTTTTTCCTTTTTCTCAACTGGTAATTGAAGGCGCTTCCCATTCTCCATTCAAGTGCTTAGGAAAGTAGGCTTCAGCGCGTCAATGAGCTGGAGGCTGAACGCATTTTAAAACATACTTCATTGTGTCAAACCTTTAACGTTTTACTTCAAATGTGGAGGCATGTCTCACCTTGCTTCAACGTAGCCGAGACAAAACCCATTTCTATGAATGTGGAGGTATGTCTCACCTTGCTTCAACGTAGCCGAGACAAAAACCTATTGATGTGCACTTGAGCCTAATTGCTCTGGATAAGAGCATCTGCTAAATGACTAAAATGTTAAAAAAAAATAGATTTCAATATGACATTGAAAACCTGTAACCTGTTCAATTGGTTTTCAAATCAATTTTCTTTCATTGTCCAGTAGCCAAAGGAACGATCCTAGTCATATTAGCATCCCATGCTAGTTGATGATAATCCTAGTCATATTAGCATCCCATGCTAGTTGATGATAATCCTAGTCATATTAGCAACCCATGCTAGTTGATGATAATCCTAGTCATATTAGCATCCCATGCTAGTTGATGATAATCCTAGTCATATTAGCAACCCATGCTAGTTGATGATAATCCTAGTCATATTAGCATCCCATGCTAGTTGATGATAATCCTAGTCATATTAGCAACCCATGCTAGTTGATGATAATCCTAGTCATATTAGCATCCCATGCTAGTTGATGATAATCCTAGTCATATTAGCAACCCATGCTAGTTGATGATAATCCTAGTCATATTAGCATCCCATGCTAGTTGATGATAATCCTAGTCATATTAGCATCCCATGCTAGTTGATGATAATCCTAGTCATATTAGCATCCCATGGTAGTTGATGATAATCCTAGTCATATTAGCATCCCATGCTAGTTGATGATAATCCTAGTCATATTAGCATCCCATGCTAGTTGATGATAATCCTAGTCATATTAGCAACCCATGCTAGTTGATGATAATCCTAGTCATATTAGCATCCCATGCTAGTTGATGATAATCCTAGTCATATTAGCAACCCATGCTAGTTGATGATAATCCTAGTCATTTTAGCAACCCAATAAATTATATTTCATATATTTTTTAAATATACACTTTGATCTGTTGCATCAGCCTCATTACTTGTAAATATGTTATGGGATGTAGCCTAGCCTTACTGGTATGAATTTGGGATCTATTGTCCCACCACTGTCTGTTTGTAATAGGCTATTTATTTTTCTGACAGAATGCACTGTGGGTGAATTACCATAATGTAAACGTGATTCTGTCATTCTGACCACTGTGGATGAATTACCATAATGTAAATGTGATTGTGTCATTCTGAGCACTGTGGATGAATTACAATAATGTAAATGTGATTCTGTCATTCTGACCACTGTGGATGAATTACCATAATGTAAATGTGATTCTGTCATTCTGACCACTGTGGATGAATTACCATAATGTAAATGTGATTCTGTCATTCTGACCACTGTGGATGAATTACCATAATGTAAATGCGATTTGTCATTCTTACCACTGTGGGTGAATTACCATAATGTAAATGTGATTCTGACCACTGTGGATGAATTACCATAATGTAAATGTGATTCTGTCATTCTGACCACTGTGGATGAATTACCATAATGTAAATGTGATTCTGTCATTCTGACCACTGTGGATGAATTACCATAATGTAAATGTGATTCTGTCATTCTGACCACTGTGGATGAATTACCATAATGTAAATGTGATTTGTCATTCTTACCACTGTGGATGAATTACCATAATGTAAATGTGATTCTGACCACTGTGGATGAATTACCATAATGTAAATGTGATTCTGACCACTGTGGATGAATTAACATAATGTAAATGTGATTTGTCATTCTGACCACTGTGGATGAATTACCATAATGTAAATGTGATTGTGTCATTCTGAGCACTGTGGGTGAATTACCATAATGTAAATGTGATTCTGTCATTCTGACCACTGTGGATGAATTACCATAATGTAAATGTGATTCTGTCATTCTGACCACTGTGGGTGAATTACCATAATGTAAATGTGATTCTGTCATTCTGACCACTGTGGATGAATTACCATAATGTAAATGTCATTCTGACCACTGTGGATGAATTACCATAATGTAAATGTGATTCTGTCATTCTGACCACTGTGGATGAATTACCATAATGTAAATGTGATTTGTCATTCTGACCACTGTGGGTGATTTACCATAATGTAAATGTGATTTGTCATTCTGACCACTGTGGATGAATTAACATAATGTAAATGTGATTTCTGTCATTCTGAGCACTGTGGGTGAATTACCATAATGTAAATGTGATTTCTGTCATTCTGAGCACTGTGGGTGAATTACCATAATGTAAATGTGATTCTGTCATTCTGAGCACTGTGGGTGAATTACCATAATGTAAATGTGATTCTGTGGGTGGATGCCATAATCAGGTTACCAACCAATGCATATGGGTCCGGTAAATGTGATTCTGTGAGTGGATGCCGTAATCAGGTTACCAACCAATGCATATGGGTCCGGTAAATGTGATTCTGTGGGTGGATGCCATAATCAGGGTACCAACCAATGCATATGGGTCCGGTAAATGTGATTCTGTGGGTGGATGCCATAATCAGGGTACCAACCAATGCATATGGGTCCGGTAAATGTCCCAAATGTCCAGAGACACATTTTCCTAACGGAAACCCTGGTACGCACGCACACACTAAGGACCTATAACCTATTACTACTAATAATAATAAAGGTTATGTGGCTGTCATTCCAATTATTATTATTATTATTTTATAGATTTTTTACGAGTGATATTTTTCCTACTGTTCTTGCTATTGCAGTTGTTGTTGTTGAATCTGCGCCTCTCAGATAAAAAGATAGTAATTACTATTCCATCTCTTCTGAAGTGTTCTCTGTGTTAAAACACAGAGCTTCACAGTTCTGTTCCAACCATTCTAAATATGGAACTCTGCAGCTATAGTGTGTCACTTCCTCTTCCTGTAGAGATGTACACACACACACAATTCTGTAGTTAGAAGCAGAGGAGAGAAGACGGAGGGGAGGAGAGGAAGACAGGAGAGAGGAGGGGAGGAGAGATGGGAAGATGAGGAGAGGAGGACAAGGGAGAGGAGGAGAGATGAGAGGAGGAAAGGAGGAGGGAGAGAGGAGGATAAAAGGGAGGAGAGTGGGGGAGAGGAGAGAGGAGGATAAAAGGAAGGATAAATGAGAGGAGGACAAGGGAGAAGAGGAGAGATGAGGAGGACAGGAGAGGTAAGGAGGAGAGAGCAGGAGAGAGGAGGATAAAAGGGAGGAGAGTGGGGGAGAGGAGAGAGGAGGATAAAAGGAAGGATAGATGAGAGGAGGACAAGAGAGGAAAGGAGGAGAGAGCAGGAGAGAGGAGGATAAAAGGGAGGAGAGTGGGAGAGAGGAGGATAAAAGGGAGGAGAGTGGGGGAGAGGAGAGAGGAGGATAAAAGGGAGGAGAGTGGGGGAGAGGAGAGAGGAGGATAAAAGGAAGGATAGATGAGAGGAGGACAAGGGAGAGGAGGAGAGATGAGGAGGACAGGAGAGGTAAGGAGGAGCGAGCAGGAGAGAGGAGGATAAAAGGGAGGAGAGTGGGGGAGAGGAGAGAGGAGGATAAAAGGAAGGATAGATGAGAGGAGGACAAGGGAGAGGAGGAGAGATGAGGAGGACAGGAGAGGTAAGGAGGAGAGAGCAGGAGAGAGGAGGATAAAAGGGAGGAGAGTGGGAGAGAGGAGGATAAAAGGGAGGAGAGAGGATAAAAGGGAGGAGAGTGGGAGAGAGGAGGAAAAAAGGGAGGAGAGTGGGAGAGAGGAGGATAAAAGGGAGGAGAGAGGATAAAAGGGAGGAGAGTGGGAGAGAGGAGGATAAAAGGGAGGAAAGTGGGAGAGAGGAGGATAAAAGGGAGGAGAGAGGATAAAAGGGAGGAGAGTGGGAGAGAGGAGGATAAAAGGGAGGAGAGAGGATAAAAGGGAGGAGAGTGGGAGAGAGGGGAGGAGTCTGTATGCTTCAGGAGAAATAATAATATGAAACAAGACTATTAGTCCGAATCCTTTACTCACTGTTCTACACAACTCACATAGGAAACATGGGACTGACACACACACACACACACGTCTCATCTTCAGCTAGATGATATAAGAGCAGATGGGTTAGATTATGGTTAGATTATGGTTCGGTTATGGGTTCAGATACACCGTTATTACAGCGGGGTTTAGTCACGTGCAGCAGCAGCCCGGTTGGGTCTCGCGAATAGAATACAATGTCGCCTTTCACAGCGCGAGGCGCGGAGCGAACAGAATGGGCTTTACATCAGGAGCTGTTTAGAAACGGATCGAGCTGCAGATCTTATCGACTGATGAATATCCATACTTCTACGGGTGTGGGTTAGATGCATACACATGTTAGGGAAAGGAGATTCGGGCTGGGATGGAGAGAGGAAGGACAATTCTCCGTGACTAGTTGTAGACCAGCGGTCTCTTCTCCTTACACAGCCCTGTCAGACACTCTGTTTCCCGGCGGAGCGCAGCTCAGTGACACGGAGCTGTATCTCTCTGTACCCTGTACTCTAACCCTATCTATCATGACGTTAGAAACTCTTTATTACAGGAGGCACAACTCACCTCCGTCAGGCTATCGAGCTCTCCCCGTTCCCGCCGCGTCAGCTGAGATGCGCAAGCAGCTTATTTATGTCCAGACCGAGAGGCTGTTCACACAGCACGGAAACATCGCGAGAGTTTGTGCTCCGTTTCTGCAGAGCGAGGAATCAAAAGTATGGGGCCAATTGCATGTATTGAATTTAAAATAAAATAAATCATAAACATGGAAAATAAGGTTGAAAATGTAAACATGATATTTTCAAGGAAGGGTGAAATAATGTATGTTGAAATCATTATTTTTTTTTTGTATTCTGTGGAGAAAGATGCTGTGCTCCGAACCTCATTCTATGTGCATGGACATCTCGAGACAACTCCGATATAAAGTGTTTTTTCTCAAAGTTTCGGGGATGTCACGTGTCCTACCTACACCTTTACCTAACTTCTATTAGATCAAATAAACCTCACATAGCAAATAAGAACATAGCAAATAAGAACATAACAAATAAGAACATAACAAATAAGAACGTAACAAATAAGAACATAGCAAATAAGAACATAGCAAATAAGAACATAACAAATAAGAACATAACAAATAAGAACATAGCAAATAAGAAAATAACAAATAAGAACATAGCAAATAAGAACATAACAAATAAGAACATAGCAAATAAGAACATAGCAAATAAGAACATAACAAATAAGAACATAACAAATAAGAACATAGCAAATAAGAACATAGCAAATAAGAACATAACAAATAAGAACATAACAAATAAGAACATAACAAATAAGAACATAGCAAATAAGAACATAACAAATAAGAACATAGCAAATAAGAACATAGCAAATAAGAACATAACAAATAAGAACATAACAAATAAGAACATAACAAATAAGAACATAGCAAATAAGAACATAACAAATAAGAACATAGCAAATAAGAACATAGCAAATAAGAACATAACAAATAAGAACATAACAAATAAGAACATAGCAAATAAGAACATAGCAAATAAGAACATAACAAATAAGAACATAACAAATAAGAACGTAACAAATAAGAACATAGCAAATAAGAACATAGCAAATAAGAACATAACAAATAAGAACATAGCAAATAAGAACGTAACAAATAAGAACGTAGCAAATAAGAACGTAGCAAATAAGAACATAGCAAATAAGAACGTAGCTAATAAGAACGTAGCAAATAAGAACGTAGCAAATAAGAACGTAGCAAATAAGAACATAACAAATAAGAACATAGCAAATAAGAACATAACAAATAAGACATAACAAATAAGAACGTAGCAAATAAGAACGTAGCAAATAAGAACGTAGCAAATAAGAACATAACAAATAAGAACATAGCAAATAAGAACGTAGCAAATAAGAACGTAGCAAATAAGAACGTAGCAAATAAGAACGTAGCAAATAAGAACATAGCAAATAAGAACATAGCAAATAAGAACATAGCAAATAAGAACATAGCAAATAAGAACATAGCAAATAAGAACATAGCAAATAAGAACATAGCAAATAAGAACATAAATAAGAACACAGCAAATAAGAACATAGCAAATAAGAACATAGCAAATAAGAACATAGCAAATAAGAACATAACAAATAAGAACGTAGCAAATAAGAACGTAGCAAATAAGAACATAGCAAATAAGAACATAGCAAATAAGAACACAGCAAATAAGAACGTAGCAAATAAGAACATAGCAAATAAGAACGTAGCAAATAAGAACATAACAAATAAGAACATAGCAAATAAGAACATAACAAATAAGAACATAGCAAATAAGAACATAGCAAATAAGAACATAGCAAATAAGAACATAACAAATAAGAACATAGCAAATAAGAACATAGCAAATAAGAACATAGCAAATAAGAACGTAGCAAATAAGAACATAGCAAATAAGAACATAGCAAATAAGAACATAGCAAATAAGAACGTAGCAAATAAGAACATAGCAAATAAGAACATAACAAATAAGAACATAGCAAATAAGAACATAACAAATAAGCCATCTATTTTTTTGTTGTTGACCAAATTCGACACTAATTGACCTCCATGCAAAAACTCCTTGCTTGGTGAGCGAAACTACACCACCTGCTGGAGGCAGATTTTCCACCAAGTCGGTACTCTCTTCCTCTCTGATTTATTTATCTAGACAATTCAGTTAAGAACACATTCTTATTTACAATGACGGCCTACCAGGGAACAGTCTGACCCTTGTTCAGGACGACAGATTTGAACCTTGTCAGCTTAGGGATTCGATCCAGCAACCTTTCAGTTACAGGCCCAGGAATGGGAGAGTTTTCTATGGGGCCAATTTCATGCCATATGTATTGAATTTTAAATATAATATATCGTAAACATGAAAAATATAGTTGAAAACGTAAACATTATATTTTCGAGAAAGAGGGAAATAATGGATGTTGAAATCAAAACTAAACAATTGAAATCAAAATGTATAGAATTGTAAACACAAATAATGATATCAAAAGTGTAGTAACCTGGTATATTTATGTTAAGTTTTATGTTTACCAATTGATGGCAGTATTGATTCAATACGGGGTTTACTCAGCCAGCGGCGGCTTCCCGCATGTGCGATTCATTTGCAGTCTGGACGTGGAGGGGTGAACATCTCCTGCTCTGGGCCCACGGCAGCACCCGCTGCTCGTTGAGAAGAGTAAGAAGATACGTGCTTTCACGTCAGAGTCAACAAAAGTCTCCAGTAACAACAGAAAAAGTCACTAGTCGCTTTTTTTGAAAATGTGTCGCTAGAGGGGTCTGACTATTTGCTAAATATAGAGCCAAAATTGCTAAATTGGCAACAGTGCCTTGAAGTAGGTGGTTCGCTTGCTCTGCAAAGGCCACAGCTTTTGTGGAGTGATAGGTAATGATGCTTCGAGGGTGTCAGTTGTTGATGTGTGCAGAGGGTCCCAGGTATGGGTGAGAAGAGAGACGGAAGCACAACTCTTACACAGCATGAGAAGAACTAGGGAATCGGCGGGGGGGGAAATGTGGCTGAGTTGAGACAACTAGCACTGGACTGTAACTATGGGAATACATGATCTAAAATGCTACGCAATCGGCTGGTGTGTGGGATTAATGATGACAGGATACAAATACGCTTGTTATCAGAGCCTAATCTCACGTTTAAGAATACAATCCTACTGTCCCTGGCCATGGAGGCTGCACATAGAAATGCTCTGGATTTGCAGGCAAGGGGCACAACTGTGTGTCATACAGTAAAACAGAGCAGCTCTGAGTCTCGAAGAAGGGAAAGCAGCGGGGCAGCAGCCAATAGAGCCTGTTATCGATGCAAAGGCAGCGGGGCAGCAGCCAATAGAGCCTGTTATCGATGCAAAGGCAGCGGGGCAGCAGCCAATAGAACCTGTTATCGATGCAAAGGCAGCGGGGCAGCAGCCAATAGAGCCTGTTATCGATGCAAAGGCAGCGGGGCAGCAGCCAATAGAGACTGTTATCGATGCAAAGGCAGCGGGGCAGCAGCCAATAGAGCCTGTTATCGATGCAAAGGCAGCGGGGCAGCAGCCAATAGAGCCTGTTATCGATGCAAAGGCAGCGGGGCAGCAGCCAATAGAGCCTGTTATCGATGCAAAGGCAGCGGGGCAGCAGCCAATAGAGACTGTTATCGTTGCAAAGGCAGCGGGGCAGCAGCCGATAGAGCCTGTTATCGATGCAAAGGCAGCGGGGCAGCAGCCAATAGAGCCTGTTATCGATGCAAAGGCAGCGGGGCAGCAGCCAATAGAGACTGTTATCGATGCAAAGGCAGCGGGGCAGCAGCCAATAGAGACTGTTATCGATGCAAAGGCAGCGGGGCAGCAGCCAATAGAGACTGTTATCGATGCAAAGGCAGCGGGGCAGCAGCCAATAGAGACTGTTATCGATGCAAAGGCAGCGGGGCAGCAGCCAATAGAGACTGTTATCGATGCAAAGGCAGCGGGGCAGCAGCCAATAGAGACTGTTATCGATGCATAGGCAGTGGGGCAGCAGCCAATAGAGACTGTTATCGATGCAAAGGCAGCGGGGCAGCAGCCAATAGAGCCTGTTATCGATGCAAAGGCAGCGGGGCAGCAGCCAATAGAGCCTGTTATCGATGCAAAGGCAGCGGGGCAGCAGCCAATAGAGCCTGTTATCGATGCAAAGGCAGCGGGGCAGCAGCCAATAGAGACTGTTATCGATGCAAAGGCAGCGGGGCAGCAGCCAATAGAACCTGTTATCGATGCAAAGGCAGCGGGGCAGCAGCCAATAGAGACTGTTATCGATGCAAAGGCAGCGGGGCAGCAGCCAATAGAGACTGTTATCGATGCAAAGGCAGCGGGGCAGCAGCCAATAGAGCCTGTTATCGATGCAAAGGCAGCGGGGCAGCAGCCAATAGAGCCTGTTATCGATGCAAAGGCAGCGGGGCAGCAGCCAATAGAGACTGTTATCGATGCAAAGGCAGCGGGGCAGCAGCCAATAGAACCTGTTATCGATGCAAAGGCAGCGGGGCAGCAGCCAATAGAGACTGTTATCGATGCAAAGGCAGCGGGGCAGCAGCCAATAGAGACTGTTATCGATGCAAAGGCAGCGGGGCAGCAGCCAATAGAGCCTGTTATCGATGCAAAGGCAGCGGGGCAGCAGCCAATAGAGCCTGTTATCGATGCAAAGGCAGCGGGGCAGCAGCCAATAGAGCCTGTTATCGATGCAAAGAAAGCAGGGCAGCAGCCAATAGAGCCTGTTATCGATGCAAAGGCAGCGGGGCAGCAGCCAATAGAGCCTGTTATCGATGCAAAGGCAGCGGGGCAGCAGCCAATAGAGACTGTTATCGATGCAAAGGCAGCGGGGCAGCAGCCAATAGAGCCTGTTATCGTTGCAAAGGCAGCGGGGCAGCAGCCAATATAGCCTGTTATCGTTGCAAAGGCAGCGGGGCAGCAGCCAATAGAGCCTGTTATCGATGCAAAGGCAGCGGGGCAGCAGCCAATAGAGCCTGTTATCGATGCAAAGGCAGCGGGGCAGCAGCCAATAGAACCTGTTATCGATGCAAAGGCAGCGGGGCAGCAGCCAATAGAGCCTGTTATCGATGCAAAGGCAGCGGGGCAGCAGCCAATAGAGACTGTTATCGATGCAAAGGCAGCGGGGCAGCAGCCAATAGAGCCTGTTATCGATGCAAAGGCAGCGGGGCAGCAGCCAATAGAGCCTGTTATCGATGCAAAGGCAGCGGGGCAGCAGCCAATAGAGCCTGTTATCGATGCAAAGGCAGCGGGGCAGCAGCCAATAGAGACTGTTATCGTTGCAAAGGCAGCGGGGCAGCAGCCAATAGAGCCTGTTATCGATGCAAAGGCAGCGGGGCAGCAGCCAATAGAGCCTGTTATCGTTGCAAAGGCAGCGGGGCAGCAGCCAATATAGCCTGTTATCGTTGCAAAGGCAGCGGGGCAGCAGCCAATAGAGCCTGTTATCGATGCAAAGGCAGCGGGGCAGCAGCCAATAGAGCCTGTTATCGATGCAAAGGCAGCGGGGCAGCAGCCAATAGAACCTGTTATCGATGCAAAGGCAGCGGGGCAGCAGCCAATAGAGCCTGTTATCGATGCAAAGGCAGCGGGGCAGCAGCCAATAGAGACTGTTATCGATGCAAAGGCAGCGGGGCAGCAGCCAATAGAGCCTGTTATCGATGCAAAGGCAGCGGGGCAGCAGCCAATAGAGCCTGTTATCGATGCAAAGGCAGCGGGGCAGCAGCCAATAGAGCCTGTTATCGATGCAAAGGCAGCGGGGCAGCAGCCAATAGAGACTGTTATCGTTGCAAAGGCAGCGGGGCAGCAGCCAATAGAGCCTGTTATCGATGCAAAGGCAGCGGGGCAGCAGCCAATAGAGCCTGTTATCGATGCAAAGGCAGCGGGGCAGCAGCCAATAGAGACTGTTATCGATGCAAAGGCAGCGGGGCAGCAGCCAATAGAGACTGTTATCGATGCAAAGGCAGCGGGGCAGCAGCCAATAGAGACTGTTATCGATGCAAAGGCAGCGGGGCAGCAGCCAATAGAGACTGTTATCGATGCAAAGGCAGCGGGGCAGCAGCCAATAGAGACTGTTATCGATGCAAAGGCAGCGGGGCAGCAGCCAATAGAGCCTGTTATCGATGCAAAGGCAGCGGGGCAGCAGCCAATAGAGCCTGTTATCGATGCAAAGGCAGCGGGGCAGCAGCCAATAGAGCCTGTTATCGATGCAAAGGCAGCGGGGCAGCAGCCAATAGAGCCTGTTATCGATGCAAAGAAAGCGGGGCAGCAGCCAATAGAGCCTGTTATCGATGCAAAGGCAGCGGGGCAGCAGCCAATAGAGCCTGTTATCGATGCAAAGGCAGCGGGGCAGCAGCCAATAGAGACTGTTATCGATGCAAAGGCAGCGGGGCAGCAGCCAATAGAGCCTGTTATCGTTGCAAAGGCAGCGGGGCAGCAGCCAATAGAGCCTGTTATCGTTGCAAAGGCAGCGGGGCAGCAGCCAATAGAGCCTGTTATCGATGCAAAGGCAGCGGGGCAGCAGCCAATAGAGCCTGTTATCGATGCAAAGGCAGCGGGGCAGCAGCCAATAGAGCCTGTTATCGATGCAAAGGCAGCGGGGCAGCAGCCAATAGAGCCTGTTATCGATGCAAAGGCAGCGGGGCAGCAGCCAATAGAGCCTGTTATCGATGCAAAGGCAGCGGGGCAGCAGCCAATAGAGCCTGTTATCGATGCAAAGGCAGCGGGGCAGCAGCCAATAGAGCCTGTTATCGATGCAAAGGCAGCGGGGCAGCAGCCAATAGAGCCTGTTATCGTTGCAAAGGCAGCGGGGCAGCAGCCAATAGAGACTGTTATCGTTGCAAAGGCAGCGGGGCAGCAGCCAATAGAGACTGTTATCGTTGCAAAGGCAGCGGGGCAGCAGCCAATAGAGCCTGTTATCGATGCAAAGGCAGCGGGGCAGCAGCCAATAGAGCCTGTTATCGATGCAAAGGCAGCGGGGCAGCAGCCAATAGAGCCTGTTATCGATGCATAGGCAGCGGGGCAGCAGCCAATAGAGCCTGTTATCGATGCAAAGGCAGCGGGGCAGCAGCCAATAGAGCCTGTTATCGATGCAAAGGCAGCGGGGCAGCAGCCAATAGAGACTGTTATCGATGCAAAGGCAGCGGGGCAGCAGCCAATAGAGCCTGTTATCGATGCAAAGGCAGCGGGGCAGCAGCCAATAGAGCCTGTTATCGATGCAAAGGCAGCGGGGCAGCAGCCAATAGAGCCTGTTATCGATGCAAAGGCAGCGGGGCAGCAGCCAATAGAGCCTGTTATCGATGCAAAGGCAGCGGGGCAGCAACCAATAGAGCCTGTTATCGATGCAAAGGCAGCGGAGCAGCAGCCAATAGAGCCTGTTATCGATGCAAAGGCAGCGGGGCAGCAGCCAATAGAGCCTGTTATCGATGCAAAGGCAGCGGGGCAGCAGCCAATAGAGACTGTTATCGATGCAAAGGCAGCGGGGCAGCAACCAATAGAGCCTGTTATCGATGCAAAGGCAGCGGGGCAGCAGCCAATAGAGCCTGTTATCGATGCAAAGGCAGCGGGGCAGCAGCCAATAGAGCCTGTTATCGATGCAAAGGCAGCGGGGCAGCAGCCAATAGAGCCTGTTATCGATGCAAAGGCAGCGGGGCAGCAGCCAATAGAGACTGTTGTCGTTGCAAAGGCAGCGGGGCAGCAGCCAATAGAGCCTGTTATCGTTGCAAAGGCAGCGGGGCAGCAGCCAATAGAGACTGTTATCGATGCAAAGGCAGCGGGGCAGCAGCCAATAGAGACTGTTAACGATGCAAAGGCAGCGGGGCAGCAGCCAATAGAGCCTGTTATCGTTGCAAAGGCAGCGGGGCAGCAGCCAATAGAGCCTGTTATCGTTGCAAAGGCAGCGGGGCAGCAGCCAATAGAGCCTGTTATCGATGCAAAGGCAGCGGGGCAGCAGCCAATAGAGCCTGTTATCGATGCAAAGGCAGCGGGGCAGCAGCCAATAGAGCCTGTTATCGATGCAAAGGCAGCGGGGCAGCAGCCAATAGAGACTGTTATCGATACAAAGGCAGCGGGGCAGCAGCCAATAGAGCCTGTTATCGATGCAAAGGCAGCGGGGCAGCAGCCAATAGAGCCTGTTATCGATGCAAAGGCAGCGGGGCAGCAGCCAATAGAGCCTGTTATCGATGCAAAGGCAGCGGGGCAGCAGCCAATAGAGCCTGTTATCGATGCAAAGAAAGCGGGGCAGCAGCCAATAGAGCCTGTTATCGATGCAAAGGCAGCGGGGCAGCAGCCAATAGAGCCTGTTATCGATGCAAAGGCAGCGGGGCAGCAGCCAATAGAGACTGTTATCGATGCAAAGGCAGCGGGGCAGCAGCCAATAGAGCCTGTTATCGTTGCAAAGGCAGCGGGGCAGCAGCCAATAGAGCCTGTTATCGTTGCAAAGGCAGCGGGGCAGCAGCCAATAGAGCCTGTTATCGATGCAAAGGCAGCGGGGCAGCAGCCAATAGAGCCTGTTATCGATGCAAAGGCAGCGGGGCAGCAGCCAATAGAGCCTGTTATCGATGCAAAGGCAGCGGGGCAGCAGCCAATAGAGCCTGTTATCGATGCAAAGGCAGCGGGGCAGCAGCCAATAGAGCCTGTTATCGATGCAAAGGCAGCGGGGCAGCAGCCAATAGAGCCTGTTATCGATGCAAAGGCAGCGGGGCAGCAGCCAATAGAGCCTGTTATCGATGCAAAGGCAGCGGGGCAGCAGCCAATAGAGCCTGTTATCGTTGCAAAGGCAGCGGGGCAGCAGCCAATAGAGACTGTTATCGTTGCAAAGGCAGCGGGGCAGCAGCCAATAGAGACTGTTATCGTTGCAAAGGCAGCGGGGCAGCAGCCAATAGAGCCTGTTATCGATGCAAAGGCAGCGGGGCAGCAGCCAATAGAGCCTGTTATCGATGCAAAGGCAGCGGGGCAGCAGCCAATAGAGCCTGTTATCGATGCATAGGCAGCGGGGCAGCAGCCAATAGAGCCTGTTATCGATGCAAAGGCAGCGGGGCAGCAGCCAATAGAGCCTGTTATCGATGCAAAGGCAGCGGGGCAGCAGCCAATAGAGACTGTTATCGATGCAAAGGCAGCGGGGCAGCAGCCAATAGAGCCTGTTATCGATGCAAAGGCAGCGGGGCAGCAGCCAATAGAGCCTGTTATCGATGCAAAGGCAGCGGGGCAGCAGCCAATAGAGCCTGTTATCGATGCAAAGGCAGCGGGGCAGCAGCCAATAGAGCCTGTTATCGATGCAAAGGCAGCGGGGCAGCAACCAATAGAGCCTGTTATCGATGCAAAGGCAGCGGAGCAGCAGCCAATAGAGCCTGTTATCGATGCAAAGGCAGCGGGGCAGCAGCCAATAGAGCCTGTTATCGATGCAAAGGCAGCGGGGCAGCAGCCAATAGAGACTGTTATCGATGCAAAGGCAGCGGGGCAGCAACCAATAGAGCCTGTTATCGATGCAAAGGCAGCGGGGCAGCAGCCAATAGAGCCTGTTATCGATGCAAAGGCAGCGGGGCAGCAGCCAATAGAGCCTGTTATCGATGCAAAGGCAGCGGGGCAGCAGCCAATAGAGCCTGTTATCGATGCAAAGGCAGCGGGGCAGCAGCCAATAGAGACTGTTGTCGTTGCAAAGGCAGCGGGGCAGCAGCCAATAGAGCCTGTTATCGTTGCAAAGGCAGCGGGGCAGCAGCCAATAGAGACTGTTATCGATGCAAAGGCAGCGGGGCAGCAGCCAATAGAGACTGTTAACGATGCAAAGGCAGCGGGGCAGCAGCCAATAGAGCCTGTTATCGTTGCAAAGGCAGCGGGGCAGCAGCCAATAGAGCCTGTTATCGTTGCAAAGGCAGCGGGGCAGCAGCCAATAGAGCCTGTTATCGATGCAAAGGCAGCGGGGCAGCAGCCAATAGAGCCTGTTATCGATGCAAAGGCAGCGGGGCAGCAGCCAATAGAGCCTGTTATCGATGCAAAGGCAGCGGGGCAGCAGCCAATAGAGCCTGTTATCGATACAAAGGCAGCGGGGCAGCAGCCAATAGAGCCTGTTATCGATGCAAAGGCAGCGGGGCAGCAGCCAATAGAGCCTGTTATCGATGCAAAGGCAGCGGGGCAGCAGCCAATAGAGCCTGTTATCGATGCAAAGGCAGCGGGGCAGCAGCCAATAGAGCCTGTTATCGATGCAAAGGCAGCGGGGCAGCAGCCAATAGAGCCTGTTATCGATGCAAAGGCAGCGGGGCAGCAGCCAATAGAGACTGTTATCGTTGCAAAGGCAGCGGGGCAGCAGCCAATAGAGACTGTTATCGTTGCAAAGGCACCGGGGCAGCAGCCAATAGAGCCTGTTATCGATGCATAGGCAGCGGGGCAGCAGCCAATAGAGCCTGTTATCGATGCAAAGGCAGCGGGGCAGCAGCCAATAGAGCCTGTTATCGATGCAAAGGCAGCGGGGCAGCAGCCAATAGAGCCTGTTATCGATGCAAAGGCAGCGGGGCAGCAGCCAATAGAGCCTGTTATCGTTGCAAAGGCAGCGGGGCAGCAGCCAATAGAGACTGTTATCGTTGCAAAGTCAGCGGGGCAGCAGCCAATAGAGACTGTTATCGTTGCAAAGGCAGCGGGGCAGCAGCCAATAGAGCCTGTTATCGATGCAAAGGCAGCGGGGCAGCAGCCAATAGAGCCTGTTATCGATGCAAAGGCAGCGGGGCAGCAGCCAATAGAGCCTGTTATTGATGCATAGGCAGCGGGGCAGCAGCCAATAGAGCCTGTTATCGATGCAGAGGCAGCGGGGCAGCAGCCAATAGAGCCTGTTATCGGTGCAAAGGCAGCGGGGCAGCAGCCAATAGAGCCTGTTATCGATGCATAGGCAGCGGGGCAGCAGCCAATAGAGCCTGTTATCGATGCAAAGGCAGCGGGGTAGCAGCCAATAGAGCCTGTTATCGATGCAAAGGCAGCGGGGCAGCAGCCAATAGAGCCTGTTATCGATGCAAAGGCAGCGGGGCAGCAGCCAATAGAGCCTGTTATCGATGCATAGGCAGCGGGGCAGCAGCCAATAGAGCCTGTTATCGATGCAGAGGCAGCGGGGCAGCAGCCAATAGAGCCTGTTATCGATGCAAAGGCAGCGGGGCAGCAGCCAATAGAGCCTGTTATCGATGCATAGGCAGCGGGGCAGCAGCCAATAGAGCCTGTTATCGATGCAAAGGCAGCGGGGTAGCAGCCAATAGAGCCTGTTATCGATGCAAAGGCAGCGGGGCAGCAGCCAATAGAGCCTGTTATCGATGCAAAGGCAGCGGGGCAGCAGCCAATAGAGCCTGTTATCGATGCAAAGGCAGCGGGGCAGCAACCAATAGAGCCTGTTATCGATGCAAAGGCATCGGGGCAGCAGCCAATAGAGCCTGTTATCGATGCAAAGGCAGCGGGGCAGCAACCAATAGAGCCTGTTATCGATGCAAAGGCAGCGGGGCAGCAGCCAATAGAGACTGTTATCAATGCAAAGGCAGCGGGGCAGCAACCAATAGAGCCTGTTATCGATGCAAAGGCAGCGGGGCAGCAGCCAATAGAGCCTGTTATCGATGCAAAGGCAGCGGGGAAGCAGCCAATAGAGCCTGTTATCGATGCAAAGGCAGCGGGGCAGCAGCCAATAGAGCCTGTTATCGATGCAAAGGCAGCGGGGCAGCAGCCAATAGAGCCTGTTATCGATGCAAAGGCAGCGGGGCAGCAGCCAATAGAGCCTGTTATCGATGCAAAGGCAGCGGGGCAGCAGCCAATAGAGCCTGTTATCGTTGCAAAGGCAGCGGGGCAGCAGCCAATAGAGACTGTTATCGTTGCAAAGGCAGCGGGGCAGCAGCCAATAGAGACTGTTATCGTTGCAAAGGCAGCGGGGCAGCAGCCAATAGAGCCTGTTATCGATGCAAAGGCAGCGGGGCAGCAGCCAATAGAGCCTGTTATCGATGCAAAGGCAGCGGGGCAGCAGCCAATAGAGCCTGTTATCGATGCAAAGGCAGCGGGGCAGCAGCCAATAGAGACTGTTATCGTTGCAAAGGCAGCGGGGCAGCAGCCAATAGAGACTGTTATCGTTGCAAAGGCAGCGGGGCAGGCGCAAATAGAGCCTGTTATCGATGCATAGGCAGCGGGGCAGCAGCCAATAGAGGCTGTTATCGATGCAAAGGCAGCGGGGCAGCAGCCAATAGAGCCTGTTATCGATGCATAGGCAGCGGGGCAGCAGCCAATAGAGCCTAATATCGATGCAAAGGCAGCGGGGCAGCAGCCAATAGAGCCTGTTATCGATGCAAAGGCAGCGGGGCAGCAGCCAATAGAGCCTGTTATCGATGCATAGGCAGCGGGGCAGCAGCCAATAGAGCCTGTTATCGATGCAGAGGCAGCGGGGCAGCAGCCAATAGAGCCTGTTATCGATGCAAAGGCAGCGGGGCAGCAGCCAATAGAGCCTGTTATCGATGCATAGGCAGCGGGGCAGCAGCCAATAGAGCCTGTTATCGATGCAAAGGCAGCGGGGTAGCAGCCAATAGAGCCTGTTATCGATGCAAAGGCAGCGGGGCAGCAGCCAATAGAGCCTGTTATCGATGCAAAGGCAGCGGGGCAGCAGCCAATAGAGCCTGTTATCGATGCATAGGCAGCGGGGCAGCAGCCAATAGAGCCTGTTATCGATGCAGAGGCAGCGGGGCAGCAGCCAATAGAGCCTGTTATCGATGCAAAGGCAGCGGGGCAGCAGCCAATAGAGCCTGTTATCGATGCATAGGCAGCGGGGCAGCAGCCAATAGAGCCTGTTATCGATGCAAAGGCAGCGGGGTAGCAGCCAATAGAGCCTGTTATCGATGCAAAGGCAGCGGGGCAGCAGCCAATAGAGCCTGTTATCGATGCAAAGGCAGCGGGGCAGCAGCCAATAGAGCCTGTTATCGATGCAAAGGCAGCGGGGCAGCAACCAATAGAGCCTGTTATCGATGCAAAGGCATCGGGGCAGCAGCCAATAGAGCCTGTTATCGATGCAAAGGCAGCGGGGCAGCAACCAATAGAGCCTGTTATCGATGCAAAGGCAGCGGGGCAGCAGCCAATAGAGACTGTTATCAATGCAAAGGCAGCGGGGCAGCAACCAATAGAGCCTGTTATCGATGCAAAGGCAGCGGGGCAGCAGCCAATAGAGCCTGTTATCGATGCAAAGGCAGCGGGGAAGCAGCCAATAGAGCCTGTTATCGATGCAAAGGCAGCGGGGCAGCAGCCAATAGAGCCTGTTATCGATGCAAAGGCAGCGGGGCAGCAGCCAATAGAGCCTGTTATCGATGCAAAGGCAGCGGGGCAGCAGCCAATAGAGCCTGTTATCGATGCAAAGGCAGCGGGGCAGCAGCCAATAGAGCCTGTTATCGTTGCAAAGGCAGCGGGGCAGCAGCCAATAGAGACTGTTATCGTTGCAAAGGCAGCGGGGCAGCAGCCAATAGAGACTGTTATCGTTGCAAAGGCAGCGGGGCAGCAGCCAATAGAGCCTGTTATCGATGCAAAGGCAGCGGGGCAGCAGCCAATAGAGCCTGTTATCGATGCAAAGGCAGCGGGGCAGCAGCCAATAGAGCCTGTTATCGATGCAAAGGCAGCGGGGCAGCAGCCAATAGAGACTGTTATCGTTGCAAAGGCAGCGGGGCAGCAGCCAATAGAGACTGTTATCGTTGCAAAGGCAGCGGGGCAGGCGCAAATAGAGCCTGTTATCGATGCATAGGCAGCGGGGCAGCAGCCAATAGAGGCTGTTATCGATGCAAAGGCAGCGGGGCAGCAGCCAATAGAGCCTGTTATCGATGCATAGGCAGCGGGGCAGCAGCCAATAGAGCCTAATATCGATGCAAAGGCAGCGGGGCAGCAGCCAATAGAGCCTGTTATCGATGCAAAGGCAGCGGGGCAGCAGCCAATAGAGCCTGTTATCGATGCATAGGCAGCGGGGCAGCAGCCAATAGAGCCTGTTATCGATGCAAAGGCAGCGGGGCAGCAGCCAATAGAGCCTGTTATCGATGCAAAGGCAGCGGGGCAGCAGCCAATAGAGCCTGTTATCGATGCATAGGCAGCGGGGCAGCAGCGAATAGAGCCTGTTATCGATGCAGAGGCAGCGGGGCAGCAGCCAATAGAGCCTGTTATCGATGCAAAGGCAGCGGGGCAGCAGCCAATAGAGCCTGTTATCGATGCATAGGCAGCGGGGCAGCAGCCAATAGAGCCTGTTATCGATGCAAAGGCAGCGGGGTAGCAGCCAATAGAGCCTGTTATCGATGCAAAGGCAGCGGGGCAGCAGCCAATAGAGCCTGTTATCGATGCAAAGGCAGCGGGGCAGCAGCCAATAGAGCCTGTTATCGATGCAAAGGCAGCGGGGCAGCAACCAATAGAGCCTGTTATCGATGCAAAGGCAGCGGGGCAGCAGCCAATAGAGCCTGTTATCGATGCAAAGGCAGCGGGGCAGCAGCCAATAGAGCCTGTTATCGATGCAAAGGCAGCGGGGCAGCAGCCAATAGAGACTGTTATCGATGCAAAGGCAGCGGGGCAGCAACCAATAGAGCCTGTTATCGATGCAAAGGCAGCGGGGCAGCAGCCAATAGAGCCTGTTATCGATGCAAAGGCAGCGGGGAAGCAGCCAATAGAGCCTGTTATCGATGCAAAGGCAGCGGGGCAGCAGCCAATAGAGCCTGTTATCGATGCAAAGGCAGCGGGGCAGCAGCCAATAGAGCCTGTTATCGATGCAAAGGCAGCGGGGCAGCAGCCAATAGAGCCTGTTATCGATGCAAAGGCAGCGGGGCAGCAGCCAATAGAGCCTGTTATCGTTGCAAAGGCAGCGGGGCAGCAGCCAATAGAGACTGTTATCGTTGCAAAGGCAGCGGGGCAGCAGCCAATAGAGACTGTTATCGTTGCAAAGGCAGCGGGGCAGCAGCCAATAGAGCCTGTTATCGATGCAAAGGCAGCGGGGCAGCAGCCAATAGAGCCTGTTATCGATGCAAAGGCAGCGGGGCAGCAGCCAATAGAGACTGTTATCGTTGCAAAGGCAGCGGGGCAGCAGCCAATAGAGACTGTTATCGTTGCAAAGGCAGCGGGGCAGCAGCAAATAGAGCCTGTTATCGATGCATAGGCAGCGGGGCAGCAGCCAATAGAGCCTGTTATCGATGCAAAGGCAGCGGGGCAGCAGCCAATAGAGCCTGTTATCGATGCAAAGGCAGCGGGGAAGCAGCCAATAGAGCCTGTTATCGATGCAAAGGCAGCGGGGCAGCAGCCAATAGAGCCTGTTATCGATGCAAAGGCAGCGGGGCAGCAGCCAATAGAGCCTGTTATCGATGCAAAGGCAGCGGGGAAGCAGCCAATAGAGCCTGTTATCGATGCAAAGGCAGCGGGGCAGCAGCCAATAGAGCCTGTTATCGTTGCAAAGGCAGCGGGGCAGCAGCCAATAGAGACTGTTATCGTTGCAAAGGCAGCGGGGCAGCAGCCAATAGAGACTGTTATCGTTGCAAAGGCAGCGGGGCAGCAGCCAATAGAGCCTGTTATCGATGCAAAGGCAGCGGGGCAGCAGCCAATAGAGCCTGTTATCGATGCAAAGGCAGCGGGGCAGCAGCCAATAGAGCCTGTTATCGATGCAAAGGCAGCGGGGCAGCAGCCAATAGAGACTGTTATCGTTGCAAAGGCAGCGGGGCAGCAGCCAATAGAGACTGTTATCGTTGCAAAGGCAGCGGGGCAGGCGCAAATAGAGCCTGTTATCGATGCATAGGCAGCGGGGCAGCAGCCAATAGAGGCTGTTATCGATGCAAAGGCAGCGGGGCAGCAGCCAATAGAGCCTGTTATCGATGCATAGGCAGCGGGGCAGCAGCCAATAGAGCCTAATATCGATGCAAAGGCAGCGGGGCAGCAGCCAATAGAGCCTGTTATCGATGCAAAGGCAGCGGGGCAGCAGCCAATAGAGCCTGTTATCGATGCATAGGCAGCGGGGCAGCAGCCAATAGAGCCTGTTATCGATGCAAAGGCAGCGGGGCAGCAGCCAATAGAGCCTGTTATCGATGCAAAGGCAGCGGGGCAGCAGCCAATAGAGCCTGTTATCGATGCATAGGCAGCGGGGCAGCAGCGAATAGAGCCTGTTATCGATGCAGAGGCAGCGGGGCAGCAGCCAATAGAGCCTGTTATCGATGCAAAGGCAGCGGGGCAGCAGCCAATAGAGCCTGTTATCGATGCATAGGCAGCGGGGCAGCAGCCAATAGAGCCTGTTATCGATGCAAAGGCAGCGGGGTAGCAGCCAATAGAGCCTGTTATCGATGCAAAGGCAGCGGGGCAGCAGCCAATAGAGCCTGTTATCGATGCAAAGGCAGCGGGGCAGCAGCCAATAGAGCCTGTTATCGATGCAAAGGCAGCGGGGCAGCAACCAATAGAGCCTGTTATCGATGCAAAGGCAGCGGGGCAGCAGCCAATAGAGCCTGTTATCGATGCAAAGGCAGCGGGGCAGCAGCCAATAGAGCCTGTTATCGATGCAAAGGCAGCGGGGCAGCAGCCAATAGAGACTGTTATCGATGCAAAGGCAGCGGGGCAGCAACCAATAGAGCCTGTTATCGATGCAAAGGCAGCGGGGCAGCAGCCAATAGAGCCTGTTATCGATGCAAAGGCAGCGGGGAAGCAGCCAATAGAGCCTGTTATCGATGCAAAGGCAGCGGGGCAGCAGCCAATAGAGCCTGTTATCGATGCAAAGGCAGCGGGGCAGCAGCCAATAGAGCCTGTTATCGATGCAAAGGCAGCGGGGCAGCAGCCAATAGAGCCTGTTATCGATGCAAAGGCAGCGGGGCAGCAGCCAATAGAGCCTGTTATCGTTGCAAAGGCAGCGGGGCAGCAGCCAATAGAGACTGTTATCGTTGCAAAGGCAGCGGGGCAGCAGCCAATAGAGACTGTTATCGTTGCAAAGGCAGCGGGGCAGCAGCCAATAGAGCCTGTTATCGATGCAAAGGCAGCGGGGCAGCAGCCAATAGAGCCTGTTATCGATGCAAAGGCAGCGGGGCAGCAGCCAATAGAGACTGTTATCGTTGCAAAGGCAGCGGGGCAGCAGCCAATAGAGACTGTTATCGTTGCAAAGGCAGCGGGGCAGCAGCAAATAGAGCCTGTTATCGATGCATAGGCAGCGGGGCAGCAGCCAATAGAGCCTGTTATCGATGCAAAGGCAGCGGGGCAGCAGCCAATAGAGCCTGTTATCGATGCATAGGCAGCGGGGCAGCAGCCAATAGAGCCTGTTATCGATGCAAAGGCAGCGGGGCAGCAGCCAATAGAGCCTGTTATCGATGCAAAGGCAGCGGGGCAGCAGCCAATAGAGCCTGTTATCGATGCATAGGCAGCGGGGCAGCAGCCAATAGAGCCTGTTATCGATGCATAGGCAGCGGGGCAGCAGCCAATAGAGCCTGTTATCGATGCAAAGGCAGCGGGGCAGCAGCCATTAGAGCCTGTTATCGATGCAAAGGCAGCGGGGCAGCAGCCAATAGAGCCTGTTATCGATGCATAGGCAGCGGGGCAGCAGCCAATAGAGCCTGTTATCGATGCAAAGGCAGCGGGGCAGCAGCCAATAGAGCCTGTTATCGATGCAAAGGCAGCGGGGCAGCAGCCAATAGAGCCTGTTATCGATGCAAAGGCAGCGGGGCAGCAGACAATAGAGCCTGTTATCGTTGCAAAGGCAGCGGGGCAGCAGCCAATAGAGACTGTTATCGTTGCAAAGGCAGCGGGGCAGCAGCCAATAGAGACTGTTATCGTTGCAAAGGCAGCGGGGCAGCAGCCAATAGAGCCTGTTATCGATGCAAAGGCAGCGGGGCAGCAGCCAATAGAGCCTGTTATCGATGCAAAGGCAGCGGGGCAGCAGCCAATAGAGACTGTTATCGATGCATAGGCAGCGGGGCAGCAGCCAATAGAGCCTGTTATCGATGCAGAGGCAGCGGGGCAGCAGCCAATAGAGCCTGTTATCGATGCAAAGGCAGCGGGGCAGCAGCCAATAGAGCCTGTTATCGATGCATAGGCAGCGGGGCAGCAGCCAATAGAGCCTGTTATCGATGCATAGGCAGCGGGGCAGCAGCCAATAGAGCCTGTTATCGATGCAGAGGCAGCGGGGCAGCAGCCAATAGAGCCTGTTATCGATGCAAAGGCAGCGGGGCAGCAGCCAATAGAGCCTGTTATCGATGCATAGGCAGCGGGGCAGCAGCCAATAGAGCCTGTTATCGATGCAAAGGCAGCGGGGTAGCAGCCAATAGAGCCTGTTATCGATGCAAAGGCAGCGGGGCAGCAGCCAATAGAGCCTGTTATCGATGCAAAGGCAGCGGGGCAGCAGCCAATAGAGCCTGTTATCGATGCAAAGGCAGCGGGGCAGCAACCAATAGAGCCTGTTATCGATGCAAAGGCAGCGGGGCAGCAGCCAATAGAGCCTGTTATCGATGCAAAGGCAGCGGGGCAGCAGCCAATAGAGCCTGTTATCGATGCAAAGGCAGCGGGGCAGCAGCCAATAGAGACTGTTATCGATGCAAAGGCAGCGGGGCAGCAACCAATAGAGCCTGTTATCGATGCAAAGGCAGCGGGGCAGCAGCCAATAGAGCCTGTTATCGATGCAAAGGCAGCGGGGAAGCAGCCAATAGAGCCTGTTATCGATGCAAAGGCAGCGGGGCAGCAGCCAATAGAGCCTGTTATCGATGCAAAGGCAGCGGGGCAGCAGCCAATAGAGCCTGTTATCGATGCAAAGGCAGCGGGGCAGCAGCCAATAGAGCCTGTTATCGATGCAAAGGCAGCGGGGCAGCAGCCAATAGAGCCTGTTATCGTTGCAAAGGCAGCGGGGCAGCAGCCAATAGAGACTGTTATCGTTGCAAAGGCAGCGGGGCAGCAGCCAATAGAGACTGTTATCGTTGCAAAGGCAGCGGGGCAGCAGCCAATAGAGCCTGTTATCGATGCAAAGGCAGCGGGGCAGCAGCCAATAGAGCCTGTTATCGATGCAAAGGCAGCGGGGCAGCAGCCAATAGAGCCTGTTATCGATGCAAAGGCAGCGGGGCAGCAGCCAATAGAGACTGTTATCGTTGCAAAGGCAGCGGGGCAGCAGCCAATAGAGACTGTTATCGTTGCAAAGGCAGCGGGGCAGCAGCAAATAGAGCCTGTTATCGATGCATAGGCAGCGGGGCAGCAGCCAATAGAGCCTGTTATCGATGCAAAGGCAGCGGGGCAGCAGCCAATAGAGCCTGTTATCGATGCATAGGCAGCGGGGCAGCAGCCAATAGAGGCTGTTATCGATGCAAAGGCAGCGGGGCAGCAGCCAATAGAGCCTGTTATCGATGCAAAGGCAGCGGGGCAGCAGCCAATAGAGCCTGTTATCGATGCATAGGCAGCGGGGCAGCAGCCAATAGAGCCTGTTATCGATGCAAAGGCAGCGGGGCAGCAGCCAATAGAGCCTGTTATCGATGCAAAGGCAGCGGGGCAGCAGCCAATAGAGCCTGTTATCGATGCAAAGGCATCGGGGCAGCAGCCAATAGAGCCTGTTATCGATGCAAAGGCAGCGGGGCAGCAGCCAATAGAGCCTGTTATCGATGCAAAGGCAGCGGGGCAGCAACCAATAGAGCCTGTTATCGATGCAAAGGCAGCGGGGCAGCAGCCAATAGAGCCTGTTATCGATGCAAAGGCAGCGGGGCAGCAGCCAATAGAGACTGTTATCGATGCAAAGGCAGCGGGGCAGCAACCAATAGAGCCTGTTATCGATGCAAAGGCAGCGGGGCAGCAGCCAATAGAGCCTGTTATCGATGCAAAGGCAGCGGGGCAGCAGCCAATAGAGCCTGTTATCGATGCAAAGGCAGCGGGGCAGCAGCCAATAGAGCCTGTTGTCGATGCAAAGGCAGCGGGGCAGCAGCCAATAGAGCCTGTTATCGATGCAAAGGCAGCGGGGCAGCAGCCAATAGAGCCTGTTATCGTTGCAAAGGCAGCGGGGCAGCAGCCAATAGAGACTGTTATCGATGCAAAGGCAGCGGGGCAGCAGCCAATAGAGACTGTTATCGATGCAAAGGCAGCGGGGCAGCAGCCAATAGAGCCTGTTATCGTTGCAAAGGCAGCGGGGCAGCAGCCAATAGAGCCTGTTATCGATGCAAAGGCAGCGGGGCAGCAGCCAATAGAGCCTGTTATCGATGCAAAGGCAGCGGGGCAGCAGCCAATAGAGCCTGTTATCGATGCAAAGGCAGCGGGGCAGCAGCCAATAGAGACTGTTATCGTTGCAAAGGCAGCGGGGCAGCAGCCAATAGAGACTGTTATCGTTGCAAAGGCAGCGGGGCAGCAGCCAATAGAGCCTGTTATCGATGCATAGGCAGCGGGGCAGCAGCCAATAGAGCCTGTTATCGATGCAAAGGCAGCGGGGCAGCAGCCAATAGAGCCTGTTATCGATGCAAAGGCAGCGGGGCAGCAGCCAATAGAGCCTGTTATCGATGCAAAGGCAGCGGGGCAGCAGCCAATAGAGCCTGTTATCGATGCAAAGGCAGCGGGGCAGCAGCCAATAGAGCCTGTTATCGTTGCAAAGGCAGCGGGGCAGCAGCCAATAGAGACTGTTATCGTTGCAAAGGCAGCGGGGCAGCAGCCAATAGAGACTGTTATCGTTGCAAAGGCAGCGGGGCAGCAGCCAATAGAGCCTGTTATCGATGCAAAGGCAGCGGGGCAGCAGCCAATAGAGCCTGTTATCGATGCAAAGGCAGCGGGGCAGCAGCCAATAGAGCCTGTTATCGATGCATAGGCAGCGGGGCAGCAGCCAATAGAGCCTGTTATCGATGCAGAGGCAGCGGGGCAGCAGCCAATAGAGCCTGTTATCGATGCAAAGGCAGCGGGGCAGCAGCCAATAGAGCCTGTTATCGATGCACAGGCAGCGGGGCAGCAGCCAATAGAGCCTGTTATCGATGCAAAGGCAGCGGGGCAGCAGCCAATAGAGCCTGTTATCGATGCAAAGGCAGCGGGGCAGCAGCCAATAGAGCCTGTTATCGATGCAAAGGCAGCGGGGCAGCAGCCAATAGAGGCTGTTATTGATGCAAAGGCAGCGGGGCAGCAGCCAATAGAGCCTGTTATCGATTCAAAGGCAGCGGGGCAGCAGCCAATAGAGCCTGTTATCGATGCAAAGGCAGCGGGGCAGCAGCCAATAGAGCCTGTTATCGATGCAAAGGCAGCGGGACAGCAGCCAATAGAGACTGTTGTCGTTGCAAAGGCAGCGGGGCAGCAGCCAATAGAGCCTGTTATCGTTGCAAAGGCAGCGGGGCAGCAGCCAATAGAGACTGTTATCGATGCAAAGGCAGCGGGGCAGCAGCCAATAGAGACTGTTATCGATGCAAAGGCAGCGGGGCAGCAGCCAATAGAGCCTGTTATCGTTGCAAAGGCAGCGGGGCAGCAGCCAATAGAGCCTGTTATCGATGCAAAGGCAGCGGGGCAGCAGCCAATAGAGACTGTTATCGTTGCAAAGGCAGCGGGGCAGCAGCCAATAGAGCCTGTTATCGTTGCAAAGGCAGCGGGGCAGCAGCCAATAGAGACTGTTATCGTTGCAAAGGCAGCGGGGCAGCAGCCAATAGAGACTGTTATCGTTGCAAAGGCAGCGGGGCAGCAGCCAATAGAGCCTGTTATCGATGCAAAGGCAGCGGGGCAGCAGGAAATAGAGCCTGTTATCGATGCAAAGGCAGCGGGGCAGCAGCCAATAGAGCCTGTTATCGATGCAAAGGCAGCGGGGCAGCAGCCAATAGAGACTGTTATCGTTGCAAAGGCAGCGGGGCAGCAGCCAATAGAGACTGTTATCGTTGCAAAGGCAGCGGGGCAGCAGCAAATAGAGCCTGTTATCGATGCATAGGCAGCGGGGCAGCAGCCAATAGAGCCTGTTATCGATGCAAAGGCAGCGGGGCAGCAGCCAATAGAGCCTGTTATCGATGCATAGGCAGCGGGGCAGCAGCCAATAGAGCCTGTTATCGATGCAAAGGCAGCGGGGCAGCAGCCAATAGAGCCTGTTATCGATGCAAAGGCAGCGGGGCAGCAGCCAATAGAGCCTGTTATCGATGCATAGGCAGCGGGGCAGCAGCCAATAGAGCCTGTTATCGATGCAAAGGCAGCGGGGCAGCAGCCAATAGAGCCTGTTATCGATGCAAAGGCAGCGGGGCAGCAGCCAATAGAGCCTGTTATCGATGCATAGGCAGCGGGGCAGCAGCCAATAGAGCCTGTTATCGATGCAAAGGCAGCGGGGCAGCAGCCAATAGAGACTGTTATCGTTGCAAAGGCAGCGGGGCAGCAGCCAATAGAGCCTGTTATCGATGCAAAGGCAGCGGGGCAGCAGCCAATAGAGCCTGTTATCGATGCAAAGGCAGCGGGGCAGCAGCCAATAGAGCCTGTTATCGATGCAAAGGCAGCGGGGCAGCAGCCAATAGAGACTGTTATCGGTGCAAAGGCAGCGGGGCAGCAGCCAATAGAGACTGTTATCGTTGCAAAGGCAGCGGGGCAGCAGCAAATAGAGCCTGTTATCGATGCATAGGCAGCGGGGCAGCAGCCAATAGAGCCTGTTATCGATGCAAAGGCAGCGGGGCAGCAGCCAATAGAGCCTGTTATCGATGCATAGGCAGCGGGGCAGCAGCCAATAGAGCCTGTTATCGATGCAAAGGCAGCGGGGCAGCAGCCAATAGAGCCTGTTATCGATGCAAAGGCAGCGGGGCAGCAGCCAATAGAGCCTGTTATCGATGCATAGGCAGCGGGGCAGCAGCCAATAGAGCCTGTTATCGATGCAAAGGCAGCGGGGCAGCAGCCAATAGAGCCTGTTATCGATGCAAAGGCAGCGGGGCAGCAGCCAATAGAGCCTGTTATCGATGCATAGGCAGCGGGGCAGCAGCCAATAGAGCCTGTTATCGATGCAAAGGCAGCGGGGCAGCAGCCATTAGAGCCTGTTATCGATGCAAAGGCAGCGGGGCAGCAGCCAATAGAGCCTGTTATCGATGCAAAGGCAGCGGGGCAGCAGCCAATAGAGCCTGTTATCGATGCAAAGGCAGCGGGGCAGCAACCAATAGAGCCTGTTATCGATGCAAAGGCAGCGGGGCAGCAGCCAATAGAGCCTGTTATCGATGCAAAGGCAGCGGGGCAGCAGCCAATAGAGACTGTTATCGATGCAAAGGCAGCGGGGCAGCAACCAATAGAGCCTGTTATCGATGCAAAGGCAGCGGGGCAGCAGCCAATAGAGCCTGTTATCGATGCAAAGGCAGCGGGGCAGCAGCCAATAGAGCCTGTTGTCGATGCAAAGGCAGCGGGGCAGCAGCCAATAGAGCCTGTTGTCGATGCAAAGGCAGCGGGGCAGCAGCCAATAGAGCCTGTTATCGATGCAAAGGCAGCGGGGCAGCAGCCAATAGAGCCTGTTATCGTTGCAAAGGCAGCGGGGCAGCAGCCAATAGAGACTGTTATCGATGCAAAGGCAGCGGGGCAGCAGCCAATAGAGACTGTTATCGATGCAAAGGCAGCGGGGCAGCAGCCAATAGAGCCTGTTATCGTTGCAAAGGCAGCGGGGCAGCAGCCAATAGAGCCTGTTATCGATGCAAAGGCAGCGGGGCAGCAGCCAATAGAGCCTGTTATCGATGCAAAGGCAGCGGGGCAGCAGCCAATAGAGCCTGTTATCGATGCAAAGGCAGCGGGGCAGCAGCCAATAGAGACTGTTATCGTTGCAAAGGCAGCGGGGCAGCAGCCAATAGAGACTGTTATCGTTGCAAAGGCAGCGGGGCAGCAGCCAATAGAGCCTGTTATCGATGCATAGGCAGCGGGGCAGCAGCCAATAGAGCCTGTTATCGATGCAAAGGCAGCGGGGCAGCAGCCAATAGAGCCTGTTATCGATGCAAAGGCAGCGGGGCAGCAGCCAATAGAGCCTGTTATCGATGCAAAGGCAGCGGGGCAGCAGCCAATAGAGCCTGTTATCGATGCAAAGGCAGCGGGGCAGCAGCCAATAGAGCCTGTTATCGTTGCAAAGGCAGCGGGGCAGCAGCCAATAGAGACTGTTATCGTTGCAAAGGCAGCGGGGCAGCAGCCAATAGAGACTGTTATCGTTGCAAAGGCAGCGGGGCAGCAGCCAATAGAGCCTGTTATCGATGCAAAGGCAGCGGGGCAGCAGCCAATAGAGCCTGTTATCGATGCAAAGGCAGCGGGGCAGCAGCCAATAGAGCCTGTTATCGATGCATAGGCAGCGGGGCAGCAGCCAATAGAGCCTGTTATCGATGCAGAGGCAGCGGGGCAGCAGCCAATAGAGCCTGTTATCGATGCAAAGGCAGCGGGGCAGCAGCCAATAGAGCCTGTTATCGATGCATAGGCAGCGGGGCAGCAGCCAATAGAGCCTGTTATCGATGCAAAGGCAGCGGGGCAGCAGCCAATAGAGCCTGTTATCGATGCAAAGGCAGCGGGGCAGCAGCCAATAGAGCCTGTTATCGATGCAAAGGCAGCGGGGCAGCAGCCAATAGAGCCTGTTATCGATGCAAAGGCAGCGGGGCAGCAGCCAATAGAGCCTGTTATCGATTCAAAGGCAGCGGGGCAGCAGCCAATAGAGCCTGTTATCGATGCAAAGGCAGCGGGGCAGCAACCAATAGAGCCTGTTATCGATGCAAAGGCAGCGGGGCAGCAGCCAATAGAGCCTGTTATCGATGCAGAGGCAGCGGGGCAGCAGCCAATAGAGACTGTTATCGATGCAAAGGCAGCGGGGCAGCAGCCAATAGAGACTGTTATCGATGCAAAGGCAGCGGGGCAACAACCAATAGAGCCTGTTATCGATGCAAAGGCAGCGGGGCAGCAGCCAATAGAGCCTGTTATCGATGCAAAGGCAGCGGGGAAGCAGCCAATAGAGCCTGTTATCGATGCAAAGGCAGCGGGGCAGCAGCCAATAGAGCCTGTTATCGATGCAAAGGCAGCGGGGCAGCAGCCAATAGAGACTGTTGTCGTTGCAAAGGCAGCGGGGCAGCAGCCAATAGAGCCTGTTATCGATGCAAAGGCAGCGGGGCAGCAGCCAATAGAGCCTGTTGTCGATGCAAAGGCAGCGGGGCAGCAGCCAATAGAGCCTGTTGTCGATGCAAAGGCAGCGGGGCAGCAGCCAATAGAGCCTGTTATCGATGCAAAGGCAGCGGGGCAGCAGCCAATAGAGCCTGTTATCGTTGCAAAGGCAGCGGGGCAGCAGCCAATAGAGACTGTTATCGATGCAAAGGCAGCGGGGCAGCAGCCAATAGAGACTGTTATCGATGCAAAGGCAGCGGGGCAGCAGCCAATAGAGCCTGTTATCGTTGCAAAGGCAGCGGGGCAGCAGCCAATAGAGCCTGTTATCGATGCAAAGGCAGCGGGGCAGCAGCCAATAGAGCCTGTTATCGATGCAAAGGCAGCGGGGCAGCAGCCAATAGAGCCTGTTATCGATGCAAAGGCAGCGGGGCAGCAGCCAATAGAGACTGTTATCGTTGCAAAGGCAGCGGGGCAGCAGCCAATAGAGACTGTTATCGTTGCAAAGGCAGCGGGGCAGCAGCCAATAGAGCCTGTTATCGATGCATAGGCAGCGGGGCAGCAGCCAATAGAGCCTGTTATCGATGCAAAGGCAGCGGGGCAGCAGCCAATAGAGCCTGTTATCGATGCAAAGGCAGCGGGGCAGCAGCCAATAGAGCCTGTTATCGATGCAAAGGCAGCGGGGCAGCAGCCAATAGAGCCTGTTATCGATGCAAAGGCAGCGGGGCAGCAGCCAATAGAGCCTGTTATCGTTGCAAAGGCAGCGGGGCAGCAGCCAATAGAGACTGTTATCGTTGCAAAGGCAGCGGGGCAGCAGCCAATAGAGACTGTTATCGTTGCAAAGGCAGCGGGGCAGCAGCCAATAGAGCCTGTTATCGATGCAAAGGCAGCGGGGCAGCAGCCAATAGAGCCTGTTATCGATGCAAAGGCAGCGGGGCAGCAGCCAATAGAGCCTGTTATCGATGCATAGGCAGCGGGGCAGCAGCCAATAGAGCCTGTTATCGATGCAGAGGCAGCGGGGCAGCAGCCAATAGAGCCTGTTATCGATGCAAAGGCAGCGGGGCAGCAGCCAATAGAGCCTGTTATCGATGCATAGGCAGCGGGGCAGCAGCCAATAGAGCCTGTTATCGATGCAAAGGCAGCGGGGCAGCAGCCAATAGAGCCTGTTATCGATGCAAAGGCAGCGGGGCAGCAGCCAATAGAGCCTGTTATCGATGCAAAGGCAGCGGGGCAGCAGCCAATAGAGCCTGTTATCGATGCAAAGGCAGCGGGGCAGCAGCCAATAGAGCCTGTTATCGATTCAAAGGCAGCGGGGCAGCAGCCAATAGAGCCTGTTATCGATGCAAAGGCAGCGGGGCAGCAACCAATAGAGCCTGTTATCGATGCAAAGGCAGCGGGGCAGCAGCCAATAGAGCCTGTTATCGATGCAGAGGCAGCGGGGCAGCAGCCAATAGAGACTGTTATCGATGCAAAGGCAGCGGGGCAGCAGCCAATAGAGACTGTTATCGATGCAAAGGCAGCGGGGCAACAACCAATAGAGCCTGTTATCGATGCAAAGGCAGCGGGGCAGCAGCCAATAGAGCCTGTTATCGATGCAAAGGCAGCGGGGAAGCAGCCAATAGAGCCTGTTATCGATGCAAAGGCAGCGGGGCAGCAGCCAATAGAGCCTGTTATCGATGCAAAGGCAGCGGGGCAGCAGCCAATAGAGACTGTTGTCGTTGCAAAGGCAGCGGGGCAGCAGCCAATAGAGACTGTTATCGATGCAAAGGCAGCGGGGCAGCAGCCAATAGAGACTGTTATCGATGCAAAGGCAGCGGGGCAGCAGCCAATAAAGCCTGTTATCGTTGCAAAGGCAGCGGGGCAGCAGCCAATAGAGCCTGTTATCATTGCAAAGGCAGCGGGGCAGCAGCCAATAGAGCCTGTTATCGATGCAAAGGCAGCGGGGCAGCAGCCAATAGAGCCTGTTATCGATGCAAAGGCAGCGGGGCAGCAGCCAATAGAGCCTGTTATCGATACAAAGGCAGCGGGGCAGCAGCCAATAGAGCCTGTTATCGATGCAAAGGCAGCGGGGCAGCAGCCAATAGAGCCTGTTATCGATGCAAAGGCAGCGGGGCAGCAGCCAATAGAGCCTGTTATCGATGCAAAGGCAGCGGGGCAGCAGCCAATAGAGCCTGTTATCGATGCAAAGGCAGCGGGGCAGCAGCCAATAGAGACTGTTATCGTTGCAAAGGCAGCGGGGCAGCAGCCAATAGAGCCTGTTATCGATGCAAAGGCAGCGGGGCAGCAGCCAATAGAGCCTGTTATCGATGCATAGGCAGCGGGGCAGCAGCCAATAGAGCCTGTTATCGATGCAAAGGCAGCGGGGCAGCAGCCAATAGAGCCTGTTATCGATGCAAAGGCAGCGGGGCAGCAGCCAATAGAGCCTGTTATCGATGCAAAGGCAGCGGGGCAGCAGCCAATAGAGCCTGTTATCGATGCAAAGGCAGCGGGGCAGCAGCCAATAGAGCCTGTTATCGATGCAAAGGCAGCGGGGCAGCAGCCAATAGAGCCTGTTATCGATGCAAAGGCAGCGGGGCAGCAGCCAATAGAGCCTGTTATCGATGCAAAGGCAGCGGGGCAGCAGCCAATAGAGCCTGTTATCGATGCAAAGGCAGCGGGGCAGCAGCCAATAGAGCCTGTTATCGATGCAAAGGCAGCGGGGCAGCAGCCAATAGAGCCTGTTATCGATGCAAAGGCAGCGGGGCAGCAGCCAATAGAGCCTGTTATCGATGCATAGGCAGCGGGGCAGCAGCCAATAGAGCCTGTTATCGATGCAAAGGCAGCGGGGCAGCAGCCAATAGAGCCTGTTATCGATGCAAAGGCAGCGGGGCAGCAGCCAATAGAGCCTGTTATCGATGCAAAGGCAGCGGGGCAGCAGCCAATAGAGCCTGTTATCGATGCAAAGGCAGCGGGGCAGCAGCCAATAGAGCCTGTTATCGATGCAAAGGCAGCGGGGCAGCAGCCAATAGAGCCTGTTATCGATGCAAAGGCAGCGGGGCAGCAGCCAATAGAGCCTGTTATCGATGCAAAGGCAGCGGGGCAGCAGCCAATAGAGACTGTTATCGATGCAAAGGCAGCGGGGCAGCAACCAATAGAGCCTGTTATCGATGCAAAGGCAGCGGGGCAGCAGCCAATAGAGCCTGTTATCGATGCAAAGGCAGCGGGGCAGCAGCCAATAGAGCCTGTTATCGATGCAAAGGCAGCGGGGCAGCAGCCAATAGAGCCTGTTATCGATGCAAAGGCAGCGGGGCAGCAGCCAATAGAGACTGTTATCGTTGCAAAGGCAGCGGGGCAGCAGCCAATAGAGACTGTTATCGTTGCAAAGGCAGCGGGGCAGCAACCAATAGAGCCTGTTATCGATGCAAAGGCAGCGGGGCAGCAGCCAATAGAGCCTGTTATCGATGCAAAGGCAGCGGGGCAGCAGCCAATAGAGCCTGTTATCGATGCAAAGGCAGCGGGGCAGCAGCCAATAGAGCCTGTTATCGATGCATAGGCAGCGGGGCAGCAGCCAATAGAGCCTGTTATCGATGCAGAGGCAGCGGGGCAGCAGCCAATAGAGCCTGTTATCGATGCAAAGGCAGCGGGGCAGCAGCCAATAGAGCCTGTTATCGATGCATAGGCAGCGGGGCAGCAGCCAATAGAGCCTGTTATCGATGCAAAGGCAGCGGGGCAGCAGCCAATAGAGCCTGTTATCGATGCAAAGGCAGCGGGGCAGCAGCCAATAGAGCCTGTTATCGATGCAAAGGCAGCGGGGCAGCAGCCAATAGAGCCTGTTATCGATGCAAAGGCAGCGGGGCAGCAGCCAATAGAGCCTGTTATCGATTCAAAGGCAGCGGGGCAGCAGCCAATAGAGCCTGTTATCGATGCAAAGGCAGCGGGGCAGCAACCAATAGAGCCTGTTATCGATGCAAAGGCAGCGGGGCAGCAGCCAATAGAGCCTGTTATCGATGCAGAGGCAGCGGGGCAGCAGCCAATAGAGACTGTTATCGATGCAAAGGCAGCGGGGCAGCAGCCAATAGAGACTGTTATCGATGCAAAGGCAGCGGGGCAACAACCAATAGAGCCTGTTATCGATGCAAAGGCAGCGGGGCAGCAGCCAATAGAGCCTGTTATCGATGCAAAGGCAGCGGGGAAGCAGCCAATAGAGCCTGTTATCGATGCAAAGGCAGCGGGGCAGCAGCCAATAGAGCCTGTTATCGATGCAAAGGCAGCGGGGCAGCAGCCAATAGAGACTGTTGTCGTTGCAAAGGCAGCGGGGCAGCAGCCAATAGAGCCTGTTATCGATGCAAAGGCAGCGGGGCAGCAGCCAATAGAGCCTGTTGTCGATGCAAAGGCAGCGGGGCAGCAGCCAATAGAGCCTGTTGTCGATGCAAAGGCAGCGGGGCAGCAGCCAATAGAGCCTGTTATCGATGCAAAGGCAGCGGGGCAGCAGCCAATAGAGCCTGTTATCGTTGCAAAGGCAGCGGGGCAGCAGCCAATAGAGACTGTTATCGATGCAAAGGCAGCGGGGCAGCAGCCAATAGAGACTGTTATCGATGCAAAGGCAGCGGGGCAGCAGCCAATAGAGCCTGTTATCGTTGCAAAGGCAGCGGGGCAGCAGCCAATAGAGCCTGTTATCGATGCAAAGGCAGCGGGGCAGCAGCCAATAGAGCCTGTTATCGATGCAAAGGCAGCGGGGCAGCAGCCAATAGAGCCTGTTATCGATGCAAAGGCAGCGGGGCAGCAGCCAATAGAGACTGTTATCGTTGCAAAGGCAGCGGGGCAGCAGCCAATAGAGACTGTTATCGTTGCAAAGGCAGCTTGGCAGCAGCCAATAGAGCCTGTTATCGATGCATAGGCAGCGGGGCAGCAGCCAATAGAGCCTGTTATCGATGCAAAGGCAGCGGGGCAGCAGCCAATAGAGCCTGTTATCGATGCAAAGGCAGCGGGGCAGCAGCCAATAGAGCCTGTTATCGATGCAAAGGCAGCGGGGCAGCAGCCAATAGAGCCTGTTATCGATGCAAAGGCAGCGGGGCAGCAGCCAATAGAGCCTGTTATCGTTGCAAAGGCAGCGGGGCAGCAGCCAATAGAGACTGTTATCGTTGCAAAGGCAGCGGGGCAGCAGCCAATAGAGACTGTTATCGTTGCAAAGGCAGCGGGGCAGCAGCCAATAGAGCCTGTTATCGATGCAAAGGCAGCGGGGCAGCAGCCAATAGAGCCTGTTATCGATGCAAAGGCAGCGGGGCAGCAGCCAATAGAGCCTGTTATCGATGCATAGGCAGCGGGGCAGCAGCCAATAGAGCCTGTTATCGATGCAGAGGCAGCGGGGCAGCAGCCAATAGAGCCTGTTATCGATGCAAAGGCAGCGGGGCAGCAGCCAATAGAGCCTGTTATCGATGCATAGGCAGCGGGGCAGCAGCCAATAGAGCCTGTTATCGATGCAAAGGCAGCGGGGCAGCAGCCAATAGAGCCTGTTATCGATGCAAAGGCAGCGGGGCAGCAGCCAATAGAGCCTGTTATCGATGCAAAGGCAGCGGGGCAGCAGCCAATAGAGCCTGTTATCGATGCAAAGGCAGCGGGGCAGCAGCCAATAGAGCCTGTTATCGATTCAAAGGCAGCGGGGCAGCAGCCAATAGAGCCTGTTATCGATGCAAAGGCAGCGGGGCAGCAACCAATAGAGCCTGTTATCGATGCAAAGGCAGCGGGGCAGCAGCCAATAGAGCCTGTTATCGATGCAGAGGCAGCGGGGCAGCAGCCAATAGAGACTGTTATCGATGCAAAGGCAGCGGGGCAGCAGCCAATAGAGACTGTTATCGATGCAAAGGCAGCGGGGCAACAACCAATAGAGCCTGTTATCGATGCAAAGGCAGCGGGGCAGCAGCCAATAGAGCCTGTTATCGATGCAAAGGCAGCGGGGAAGCAGCCAATAGAGCCTGTTATCGATGCAAAGGCAGCGGGGCAGCAGCCAATAGAGCCTGTTATCGATGCAAAGGCAGCGGGGCAGCAGCCAATAGAGACTGTTGTCGTTGCAAAGGCAGCGGGGCAGCAGCCAATAGAGACTGTTATCGATGCAAAGGCAGCGGGGCAGCAGCCAATAGAGACTGTTATCGATGCAAAGGCAGCGGGGCAGCAGCCAATAAAGCCTGTTATCGTTGCAAAGGCAGCGGGGCAGCAGCCAATAGAGCCTGTTATCATTGCAAAGGCAGCGGGGCAGCAGCCAATAGAGCCTGTTATCGATGCAAAGGCAGCGGGGCAGCAGCCAATAGAGCCTGTTATCGATGCAAAGGCAGCGGGGCAGCAGCCAATAGAGCCTGTTATCGATACAAAGGCAGCGGGGCAGCAGCCAATAGAGCCTGTTATCGATGCAAAGGCAGCGGGGCAGCAGCCAATAGAGCCTGTTATCGATGCAAAGGCAGCGGGGCAGCAGCCAATAGAGCCTGTTATCGATGCAAAGGCAGCGGGGCAGCAGCCAATAGAGCCTGTTATCGATGCAAAGGCAGCGGGGCAGCAGCCAATAGAGACTGTTATCGTTGCAAAGGCAGCGGGGCAGCAGCCAATAGAGACTGTTATCGTTGCAAAGGCAGCGGGGCTGCAGCAAATAGAGCCTGTTATCGATGCATAGGCAGCGGGGCAGCAGCCAATAGAGCCTGTTATCGATGCAAAGGCAGCGGGGCAGCAGCCAATAGAGCCTGTTATCGATGCATAGGCAGCGGGGCAGCAGCCAATAGAGCCTGTTATCGATGCAAAGGCAGCGGGGCAGCAGCCAATAGAGCCTGTTATCGATGCAAAGGCAGCGGGGTAGCAGCCAATAGAGCCTGTTATCGATGCAAAGGCAGCGGGGCAGCAGCCAATAGAGCCTGTTATCGATGCAAAGGCAGCGGGGCAGCAGCCAATAGAGCCTGTTATCGATGCAAAGGCAGCGGGGCAGCAGCCAATAGAGCCTGTTATCGATGCATAGGCAGCGGGGCAGCAGCCAATAGAGCCTGTTATCGATGCAAAGGCAGCGGGGCAGCAGCCAATAGAGCCTGTTATCGATGCAAAGGCAGCGGGGCAGCAGCCAATAGAGCCTGTTATCGATGCAAAGGCAGCGGGGCAGCAGCCAATAGAGCCTGTTATCGATGCAAAGGCAGCGGGGCAGCAGCCAATAGAGCCTGTTATCGATGCAAAGGCAGCGGGGCAGCAGCCAATAGAGCCTGTTATCGATGCAAAGGCAGCGGGGCAGCAGCCAATAGAGCCTGTTATCGATGCAAAGGCAGCGGGGCAGCAGCCAATAGAGACTGTTATCGATGCAAAGGCAGCGGGGCAGCAGCCAATAGAGCCTGTTATCGATGCAAAGGCAGCGGGGCAGCAGCCAATAGAGCCTGTTATCGATGCATAGGCAGCGGGGCAGCAGCCAATAGAGCCTGTTATCGATGCAAAGGCAGCGGGGCAGCAGCCAATAGAGCCTGTTATCGATGCAAAGGCAGCGGGGCAGCAGCCAATAGAGCCTGTTATCGATGCAAAGGCAGCGGGGCAGCAGCCAATAGAGCCTGTTATCGATGCAAAGGCAGCGGGGCAGCAGCCAATAGAGCCTGTTATCGATGCAAAGGCAGCGGGGCAGCAGCCAATAGAGCCTGTTATCGATGCAAAGGCAGCGGGGCAGCAGCCAATAGAGCCTGTTATCGATGCAAAGGCAGCGGGGCAGCAGCCAATAGAGACTGTTATCGATGCAAAGGCAGCGGGGCAGCAACCAATAGAGCCTGTTATCGATGCAAAGGCAGCGGGGCAGCAGCCAATAGAGCCTGTTATCGATGCAAAGGCAGCGGGGCAGCAGCCAATAGAGCCTGTTATCGATGCAAAGGCAGCGGGGCAGCAGCCAATAGAGCCTGTTATCGATGCAAGGCAGCGGGGCAGCAGCCAATAGAGACTGTTATCGTTGCAAAGGCAGCGGGGCAGCAGCCAATAGAGACTGTTATCGTTGCAAAGGCAGCGGGGCAGCAACCAATAGAGCCTGTTATCGATGCAAAGGCAGCGGGGCAGCAGCCAATAGAGCCTGTTATCGATGCAAAGGCAGCGGGGCAGCAGCCAATAGAGCCTGTTATCGATGCAAAGGCAGAGGGGCAGCAGCCAATAGAGCCTGTTATCGATGCAAGGCAGCGGGGCAGCAGCCAATAGAGCCTGTTATCGATGCAAGGCAGCGGGGCAGCAGCCAATAGAGACTGTTATCGTTGCAAAGGCAGCGGGGCAGCAGCCAATAGAGACTGTTATCGTTGCAAAGGCAGCGGGGCAGCAGCCAATAGAGCCTGTTATCGATGCAAAGGCAGCGGGGCAGCAGCCAATAGAGACTGTTATCGTTGCAAAGGCAGCGGGGCAGCAGCCAATAGAGACTGTTATCGTTGCATAGGCAGCGGGGCAGCAGCCAATAGAGCCTGTTATCGTTGCAAAGGCAGCGGGGCAGCAGCCAATAGAGACTGTTATCGTTGCATAGGCAGCGGGGCAGCAGCCAATAGAGACTGTTATCGTTGCAAAGGCAGCGGGGCAGCAGCCAATAGAGCCTGTTACCGTTGCAAAGGCAGCGGGGCAGCAGCCAATAGAGCCTGTTATCGATGCAAAGGCAGCGGGGCAGCAGCCAATAGAGACTGTTACCGTTGCAAAGGCAGCGGGGCAGCAGCCAATAGAGACTGTTACCGTTGCATAGGCAGCGGGGCAGCAGCCAATAGAGACTGTTATCGATGCAAAGGCAGCGGGGCAGCAGCCAATAGAGCCTGTTATCGATGCAAAGGCAGCGGGGCAGCAGCCAATAGAGACTGTTATCGTTGCAAAGGCAGCGGGGCAGCAGCCAATAGAGCCTGTTATCGTTGCAAAGGCAGCGGGGCAGCAGCCAATAGAGACTGTTATCGTTGCAAAGGCAGCGGGGCAGCAGCCAATAGAGACTGTTATCGTTGCATAGGCAGCGGGGCAGCAGCCAATAGAGCCTGTTATCGTTGCAAAGGCAGCGGGGCAGCAGCCAATAGAGACTGTTATCGTTGCATAGGCAGCGGGGCAGCAGCCAATAGAGACTGTTATCGTTGCAAAGGCAGCGGGGCAGCAGCCAATAGAGCCTGTTATCGTTGCAAAGGCAGCGGGGCAGCAGCCAATAGAGACTGTTATCGTTGCAAAGGCAGCGGGGCAGCAGCCAATAGAGCCTGTTATCGTTGCAAAGGCAGCGGGGCAGCAGCCAATAGAGCCTGTTATCGTTGCAAAGGCAGCGGGGCAGCAGCCAATAGAGACTGTTATCGTTGCAAACGCAGCGGGTTAGGGTTAGGGTTAGGGTTAGGGTTAGGGTTAGGGTTAGGGTTAAGGTTAGGGTTAGGGTTAGGGTTAGGGTTAGGGTTAGGTTTTGAATATAATTGTGTTTCGTTTCAGCTAGTTAGTTTTACGGTGCACAGGCCTATCTCCTGTTTATCCCTCTACTGATGATCTGTTGTCTTAGGTGTAGTACTTAAAAAGGCCAGTAGGTGTCCTCCTAAGGTCATAAATAAAACTGAAGTGAGTTCTAAAATGCCTCTTTTTCTGGGTGACAGTGCAGGAGCCGATGTGGTGAAGGATTCATTCAACCATAATGTTGTTAAATATGAACATAAAAGCAATATTGTGCATTTAGTTGGTTTTATTGTTTTATTCTGTTAAAAGAAAGGAAAAACCTAAGAAAAGGAAATGCCAAACTAAAACTGAACAAAACATAAATACATAGATAAAATATAAATAAAACCATGTTCTTCTCCATCCATTTTCCTGTCTGTTAAAACCCATTTTCTAAAACCTCTCGTTCAGGCCATTTGGCGTTATTGTCTGTAGGTGCTGGATCCACTCCCGTTCTACCCTCTTTCGCTGCCCACAGGTCCAGCCTATGTGTGACTGTAACCCTGATATGGTAAGGTGGGTGATGGGGTGCTCCTGGAAGTGGGTTATGAGTGCCGTTTGTAGGTGTGCCCTTTTAATGTTATACAGGTGTTGTTTGAGTCTGGTTTCTATGGTGTGTTTGGTTTCTCCGATGTATTGTTTATTGCAGAGTGTGCATGTAATGATATAAATGGCGTTATGGGTGTTCAATGAATAGGATTCTTGTACTGGTGCTGATGTATGGCTGTGTATGTTTGTAATGAACTTTATCTGTCGAAAATGGAAATTGTGAGATTTGGGGTCTTGTGGTGGCTTACTACTGAATCTTGCTTTGGTGAGGAGGTCCTTTAAATTGTTGTTCTTTCTGAATGCTGAAATTATTCTGTATGGTTTGAGTGGTATGTAAGTGTGCTGAACTGTAGAGAAGTTGTGTTTGATTGATTGATGTAGGGATCTGATTCTATGTGAAAATGTGGTTACTAGGGGGATGATAATTGTCTGTTGATTGAGTATTGATGACAAAGGAGAAGGGACAGAGGAAGTGTTGCGGTTTAGTGATTGGTGCAGGGTTAGGGTTAGGGTTAGGGTTAGGGTTAGGGTTAGGGTTAGGGGTTAGGGTTAGGGTTAGGGTTAGGGTTAGGGTTAGGGTTAGGGTTAGGGTTAGGGTTAGGGTTAGGGTTAGGGTTAGGGTTTAGGGTTAGGGTTAGGGTTAGGGTTAGGGTTAGGGGTAGGGGTAGGGGTTGGGTTAGGGTTAGGGTTAGGGTTAGGGTTAGGGTTAGGGTTAGGGTTAGGGTTAGGGTTAGGGTTAGGGTTAGGGTTAGGGTTAAGGTTAGGGTCAGGGTCAGGGTCAGGGTTAGGGTTAGGGTTAGGGTCAGGGTCACGGTTGGAATATATGTTACCGCCAGGAAGCAGACACACACACACCACACAAACACACACACACACACCACACCCACAAACATACACACACACCACACAAACACAAACATACACACACACACCATAAACACACCCACACATACGTACAAACAGACGCACACACACACACACACACACACACACACACACACACACACACACACACACACACACACACACACACACACACACACACACACACACACACACACACACACACACACACACACACACACACACACACACACACACACACAACCACCATCACCCACACACACAGCTGCACCCACACACTGGGCTTAGTCATTGTGATGCATTCTGGTCACTAGAAATATGAAAATGTCCTGAGAACAGAAGAGTGAACGTCCAGCACCAACTGTCTCGGAGCCAGAATACGCTGATTAGACACTAACGGCAGTTCAGAATTACGCCTGTAACCATTGGGAATTAAGCTTGTAACCATGGGGAATTAAGCCTGTAACCATGGGGAATTACGCCAGTAATGATACGGAATTAAAGCCTTAAAAAATAGTGAATTCATAACGTGTCGATTTTACAAACTATGAGATGTTGGAAAAGATGATGAAGTTACATTTGTGTTTAAGAGTCACGTTCCCCCTCTGTAAAAAACCCTCCCTCACCCTCATCCTCACCCTCTCCCTTACTCTCTCTGTAAAATACCCAATACCCTCTCTGTACAATACCCAATACTCTCTCTGTAAAATACCCAATACTCTCTCTGTAAAATACCCAATACCCTCTCTGTAAAATACCCAATACCCTCTCTGTACAATACCCAATACTCTCTCTGTAAAATACCCAATACCCTCTCTGTAAAATACCCAATACCCTCTCTGTACAATACCCTCACCCTTACCCAATAATATCTCTGTACAATACCCAATACCCTCTCTGTAAAATACCCAATACCCTCTCTGTACAATACCCTCACCCTTACCCAATAATATCTCTGTACAATACCCAATACCCTCTCTGTACAATACCCAATACTCTCTCTGTAAAATACCCAATACCCTCTCTGTAAAATACCCAATACCCTCTCTGTACAATACCCAATACTCTCTCTGTAAAATACCCAATACCCTCTCTGTACAATACCCAATACTCTCTCTGTAAAATAGCCAATACTCTCTCTGTAAAATACCCAATACCCTCTCTGTACAATACCCAATACTCTCTCTGTAAAATAGCCAATACCCTCTCTGTAAAATAGCCAATACCCTCTCTGTAAAATACCCAAGACCCTTCTGTAAAATACCCAATCCCTCTCTGTAAAATACCAAATACCCTCACCCTCACCCTTACCCAATACTCTCTCTGTAAAATACCCAATACCCTCTCTGTAAAATACCCAATACTCTCTCTGTAAAATACCCAATACCCTCTCTGTAAAATACCCAATACCCTCTCTGTAAAATACCCAATACCCTCTCTGTAAAATACCCAATACACTCTCTTTCTCTCTCTCTCTCTCTCTCTCTCTCTCTCTCTCTCTCTCTCTCTCTCTCTCCTCCTGCTCTGTTTTTCTCTCTGATGTTTGTAGACCCAGAACCTTTTCCCACCAACTGACCGAGGATTAATTCAGTAGCACGATAGGTGGCAATTAGATTTAGAAAATGTAATGCTCAAATGAAATTTGTATTTGGTACGTTCCCCAACACTGTAAGGGAAAAGGTTGGGAACTCCTGGGGAAGACTAACAGTGAAATGCTGACAGGTCCATTTCCAAACATGCAGAGTTCAGAACAAAAAATATATATCAGTAAAAAAGGTTACAGTATGTATCTATAGGTAGTAGATACTGTATCTATAGGTAGTAGATACTGTATCTATAGGTAGTAGATGCTGTATCTATAGGTAGTAGATAAAGTATGTATAGGTAGTAGATACAGTAGTAGATACAGTATATATAGGTAGTAGATACTGTATATATAGGTAGTAGATACTGTATATATAGGTAGTAGATACAGTATCTATAGGTAGTAGATACAGTATGTATAGGTAGTAGATACAGTATATATAGGTAGTAGTTACAGTATGTATGTATAGGTAGTAGATACAGTATGTATCTATAGGTAGTAGATACAGTATGTATAGGTAGTAGATACAGTATGTATATATAGGTAGTAGATACAGTATGTATCTATAGGTAGTAGATACAGTATATATAGGTAGTAGATACAGTATGTATAGGTAGTAGTTACAGTATATATAGGTAGTAGATACAGTAGTAGATACAGTATCTATAGGTAGTAGATACAGTATGTATAGGTAGTAGATACAGTTTGTATCTATAGGTAGTAGATACAGTATGTATAGGTAGTAGATACAGTATCTATAGGTAGTAGATACTGTATATATAGGTAGTAGATACAGTATGTATAGGTAGTAGTTACAGTATCTATAGGTAGTAGATACAGTATGTATAGGTAGTAGATACAGTATGTATATATAGGTAGTAGATACTGTATATATAGGTAGTAGATACAGTATCTATAGGTAGTAGATACAGTATATATAGGTAGTAGCTACAGTATATATAGGTAGTAGATACAGTATGTATCTATAGGTAGTAGATACTGTATATATAGGTAGTAGTTACATATGTATAGGTAGTAGATACAGTATCTATAGGTAGTAGATACAGTATATATAGGTAGTAGATACAGTATGTATCTATAGGTAGTAGATACAGTATATATAGGTAGTAGATACAGTATATATAGGTAGTAGCTACAGTATATATAGGTAGTAGATACAGTATATATAGGTAGCAGATACAGTATGTATAGGTAGTAGATACAGTATATATAGGTAGTAGATACAGTATATATAGGTAGTATATACAGTGTGTATAGGTAGTAGATACAGTATCTATAGGTAGTAGCTGCAGTATATATAGGTAGTAGATACAATATGTATAGGTAGTAGTTACATATGTATAGGTAGTAGATACAGTATATATAGGTAGTAGATACAGTTGATATAGGTAGTAGCTACAGTATATATAGGTAGTAGATACAGTATATATAGGTAGTAGATACAGTATATATAGGTAGTAGCTACAGTATGTATAGGTAGTAGATACAGTATGTATAGGTAGTAGATACAGTATATATAGGTAGTAGATACAGTATATATAGGTAGTAGATACAGTATGTATCTATAGGTAGTAGATACAGTATATATAGGTAGTAGTTACAGTATCTATAGGTAGTAGTTACATATGTATAGGTAGTAGATACAGTATATATAGGTAGTAGATACAGTTGATATAGGTAGTAGCTACAGTATATATAGGTAGTAGATACAGTATATATAGGTAGTAGATACAGTATCTATAGGTAGTAGATACAGTATCTATAGGTAGTAGATACAGTATGTATAGGTAGTAGATACAGCATCTATAGGTAGTAGATACAGTATGTATAGGTAGTAGATACAGTTTGTATCTATAGGTAGTAGTTACAGTATATATAGGTAGTAGATACAGTATATATAGGTAGTAGATACAGTATCTATAGGTAGTAGTTACAGTATATATAGGTAGTAGATACAGTATATATAGGTAGTAGATACAGTATCTATAGGTAGTAGATACAGTTTGTATCTATAGGTAGTAGTTACAGTATATATAGGTAGTAGATACTGTATATATAGGTAGTAGTTACAGTATGTATAGGTAGTAGATACAGTATCTATAGGTAGTAGCTACAGTATATATAGGTAGTAGATACTGTATATATAGGTAGTCGATACAGTATGTATATATAGGTAGTAGATACAGTATGTATATATAGGTAGTAGATACAGTATCTATAGGTAGTAGATACAGTTTGTATCTATAGGTAGTAGTTACAGTATATATAGGTAGTAGATACAGTATGTATAGGTAGTAGATACAGTTTGTATCTATAGGTAGTAGTTACAGTATATATAGGTAGTAGATACAGTATGTATAGGTAGTAGATACAGTATGTATAGGTAGTAGATACAGTATGTATAGGTAGTAGATACAGTTTGTATCTATAGGTAGTAGTTACAGTATATATAGGTAGTAGATACAGTATATATAGGTAGTAGATACAGTATATATAGGTAGTAGATACAGTATGTATAGGTAGTAGATACAGTATGTATAGGTAGTAGATACAGTATCTATAGGTAGTAGCTACTGTATATATAGGTAGTAGATACAGTATGTATAGGTAGTAGATACAGTATGTATATATAGGTAGTAGATACAGTATGTATAGGTAGTAGATACAGTATCTATAGGTAGTAGCTACTGTATATATAGGTAGTAGATACAGTATGTATAGGTAGTAGATACAGTATGTATATATAGGTAGTAGATACTGTATATATAGGTAGTAGATACAGTATCTATAGGTAGTAGATACAGTATATATAGGTAGTAGCTACAGTATATATAGGTAGTAGCTACAGTATATATAGGTAGTAGATACAGTATGTATCTATAGGTAGTAGATACTGTATATATAGGTAGTAGTTACATATGTATAGGTAGTAGATACAGTATCTATAGGTAGTAGATACAGTATATATAGGTAGTAGATACAGTATGTATCTATAGGTAGTAGATACAGTATATATAGGTAGTAGATACAGTATATATAGGTAGTAGCTACAGTATATATAGGTAGTAGATACAGTATCTATAGGTGGTAGTTACAGTATATATAGGTAGTAGATACAGTATCTATAGGTAGTAGCTACAGTATATATAGGTAGTAGATACAGTATATATAGGTAGCAGATACAGTATGTATAGGTAGTATATACAGTGTGTATAGGTAGTAGATACAGTATCTATAGGTAGTAGCTGCAGTATATATAGGTAGTAGATACAGTATGTATAGGTAGTAGTTACAGTAGTATAGGTAGTAGATACAGTATATATAGGTAGTAGATACAGTATATATAGGTAGTAGCTACAGTATATATAGGTAGTAGATACAGTATGTATCTATAGGTAGTAGATACAGTATGTATAGGTAGTATATACAGTGTGTATAGGTAGTAGATACAGTATCTATAGGTAGTAGCTACAGTATATATAGGTAGTAGATACAGTATGTATAGGTAGTAGTTACATATGTATAGGTAGTAGATACAGTATATATAGGTAGTAGATACAGTTGATATAGGTAGTAGCTACAGTATATATAGGTAGTAGATACAGTATATATAGGTAGTAGATACAGTATATATAGGTAGTAGCTACAGTATGTATAGGTAGTAGATACAGTATCTATAGGTAGTAGTTACAGTATGTATAGGTAGTAGCTACAGTATATATAGGTAGTAGATACAGTATCTATAGGTAGTAGTTACAGTATGTATAGGTAGTAGATACAGTATATATAGGTAGTAGCTACAGTATGTATAGGTAGTAGATACAGTATGTATAGGTAGTAGATACAGTATCTATAGGTAGTAGATACAGTATATATAGGTAGTAGATACAGTATCTATAGGTAGTAGATACAGTATGTATAGGTAGTAGATACAGTATGTATAGGTAGTAGATACAGCATCTATAGGTAGTAGATACAGTATGTATAGGTAGTAGATACAGTATCTATAGGTAGTAGATACAGTTTGTATCTATAGGTAGTAGTTACAGTATATATAGGTAGTAGATACAGTATATATATGTAGTAGATACAGTATCTATAGGTAGTAGATACAGTATGTATAGGTAGTAGATACAGTTTGTATCTATAGGTAGTAGTTACAGTATATATAGGTAGTAGATACTGTATATATAGGTAGTAGTTACAGTATGTATAGGTAGTAGATACAGTATCTATAGGTAGTAGCTACAGTATATATAGGTAGTAGATACTGTATATATAGGTAGTCGATACAGTATGTATATATAGGTAGTAGATACAGTATGTATATATAGGTAGTAGATACAGTATCTATAGGTAGTAGATACAGTTTGTATCTATAGGTAGTAGTTACAGTATATATAGGTAGTAGATACAGTATGTATAGGTAGTAGATACAGTTTGTATCTATAGGTAGTAGTTACAGTATATATAGGTAGTAGATACAGTATGTATAGGTAGTAGATACAGTATGTATAGGTAGTAGATACAGTATGTATAGATAGTAGATACAGTTTGTATCTATAGGTAGTAGTTACAGTATATATAGGTAGTAGATACAGTATATATAGGTAGTAGATACAGTATATATAGGTAGTAGATACAGTATGTATAGGTAGTAGATACAGTATGTATAGGTAGTAGATACAGTATATATAGGTAGTAGATACAGTATGTATAGGTAGTAGATACAGTATGTATAGGTAGTAGATACAGTATATATAGGTAGTAGATACAGTATCTATAGGTAGTAGCTACTGTATATATAGGTAGTAGATACAGTATGTATAGGTAGTAGATACAGTATGTATATATAGGTAGTAGATACAGTATGTATAGGTAGTAGATACAGTATGTATAGGTAGTAGTTACAGTATATATAGGTAGTAGTTACAGTATGTATAGGTAGTAGATACAGTATCTATAGGTAGTAGCTACAGTATATATAGGTAGTAGATACTGTATATATAGGTAGTCGATACAGTATGTATATATAGGTAGTAGATACAGTATGTATATATAGGTAGTAGATACAGTATCTATAGGTAGTAGATACAGTTTGTATCTATAGGTAGTAGTTACAGTATATATAGGTTGTAGATACAGTATGTATAGGTAGTAGATACAGTTTGTATCTATAGGTAGTAGTTACAGTATATATAGGTAGTAGATACAGTTTATATAGGTAGTAGATACAGTATGTATAGGTAGTAGATACAGTATCTATAGGTAGTAGTTACAGTATGTACATATAGGTAGTAGATACAGTATCTATAGGTAGTAGATACAGTATGTATAGGTAGTAGATACAGTTTGTATCTATAGGTAGTAGTTACAGTATATATAGGTAGTAGATACAGTATGTATAGGTAGTAGATACAGTATGTATATATAGGTAGTAGATACAGTATGTATAGGTAGTAGATACAGTATGTATCTATAGGTAGTAGATACAGTATGTATAGGTAGTAGATACAGTATGTATATATAGGTAGTAGATACAGTATGTATCTATAGGTAGTAGATACAGTATATATAGGTAGTAGATACAGTATGTATAGGTAGTAGTTACAGTATATATAGGTAGTAGATACAGTAGTATATACAGTATCTATAGGTAGTAGTTACAGTAGTAGATACAGTATGTATAGGTAGTAGATACAGTATCTATAGGTAGTAGATACTGTATATATAGGTAGTAGATACAGTATGTATAGGTAGTAGTTACAGTATCTATAGGTAGTAGATACAGTATGTATAGGTAGTAGATACAGTATGTATATATAGGTAGTAGATACTGTATATATAGGTAGTAGATACAGTATCTATAGGTAGTAGATACAGTATATATAGGTAGTAGCTACAGTATATATAGGTAGTAGATACAGTATGTATCTATAGGTAGTAGATACTGTATATATAGGTAGTATTTACATATGTATAGGTAGTAGATACAGTATATATAGGTAGTAGATACAGTATATATAGGTAGTAGATACAGTATGTATAGGTAGTAGATACAGTATATATAGGTAGTAGATACAGTATGTATCTATAGGTAGTAGATACAGTATATATAGGTAGTAGATACAGTATCTATAGGTAGTAGATACAGTATGTATAGGTAGTAGATACAGTATCTATAGGTAGTAGCTACAGTATATATAGGTAGTAGATACAGTATATATAGGTAGTAGATACAGTATGTATAGGTAGTAGATACAGTTTGTATCTATAGGTAGTAGTTACAGTATATATAGGTAGTAGATACAGTATATATAGGTAGTAGATACAGTATCTATAGGTAGTAGATACAGTTTGTATCTATAGGTAGTAGTTACAGTATATATAGGTAGTAGATACTGTATATATAGGTAGTAGTTACAGTATGTATAGGTAGTAGATACAGTATCTATAGGTAGTAGCTACAGTATATATAGGTAGTAGATACTGTATATATAGGTAGTCGATACAGTATGTATATATAGGTAGTAGATACAGTATGTATATATAGGTAGTAGATACAGTATCTATAGGTAGTAGATACAGTATGTATCTATAGGTAGTAGATACAGTATTTATAGGTAGTAGATACAGTATCTATAGGTAGTAGATACAGTATGTATAGGTAGTAGATACAGTATCTATAGGTAGTAGCTACAGTATATATAGGTAGTAGATACAGTATATATAGGTAGTAGATACAGTATGTATAGGTAGTAGATACAGTTTGTATCTATAGGTAGTAGTTACAGTATATATAGGTAGTAGATACAGTATATATAGGTAGTAGATACAGTATCTATAGGTAGTAGATACAGTTTGTATCTATAGGTAGTAGTTACAGTATATATAGGTAGTAGATACAGTATGTATAGGTAGTAGATACAGTTTGTATCTATAGGTAGTAGTTACAGTATATATAGGTAGTAGATACAGTATGTATAGGTAGTAGATACAGTATGTATAGGTAGTAGATACAGTATGTATAGGTAGTAGATACAGTTTGTATCTATAGGTAGTAGTTACAGTATATATAGGTAGTAGATACAGTATATATAGGTAGTAGATACAGTATATATAGGTAGTAGATACAGTATGTATAGGTAGTAGATACAGTATCTATAGGTAGTAGCTACTGTATATATAGGTAGTAGATACAGTATGTATAGGTAGTAGATACAGTATGTATATATAGGTAGTAGATACAGTATGTATAGGTAGTAGACACAGTATGTATAGGTAGTAGTTACAGTATATATAGGTAGTAGTTACAGTATGTATAGGTAGTAGATACAGTATCTATAGGTAGTCGATACAGTATGTATATATAGGTAGTAGATACAGTATGCATATATAGGTAGTAGATACAGTATCTATAGGTAGTAGATACAGTTTGTAACTATAGGTAGTAGTTACAGTATATATAGGTTGTAGATACAGTATATATAGGTAGTAGATACAGTATCTATAGGTAGTAGATACAGATTGTATCTATAGGTAGTAGTTACAGTATATATAGGTAGTAGATACAGTATGTATAGGTAGTAGATACAGTTTGTATCTATAGGTAGTAGTTACAGTATATATAGGTAGTAGATACAGTATATATAGGTAGTAGATACAGTATGTATAGGTAGTAGATACAGTATCTATAGGTAGTAGTTACAGTATGTACATATAGGTAGTAGATACAGTATCTATAGGTAGTAGATACAGTATGTATAGGTAGTAGATACAGTTTGTATCTATAGGTAGTAGTTACAGTATATATAGGTAGTAGATACAGTATGTATAGGTAGTAGATACAGTATGTATATATAGGTAGTAGATACAGTATGTATAGGTAGTAGATACAGTATGTATCTATAGGTAGTAGATACAGTATGTATAGGTAGTAGATACAGAATGTATATATAGGTAGTAGATACAGTATGCATCTATAGGTAGTAGATACAGTATATATAGGTAGTAGATACAGTATGTATAGGTAGTAGTTACAGTATATATAGGTAGTAGATACAGTAGTAGATACAGTATCTATAGGTAGTAGTTACAGTAGTAGATACAGTATGTATAGGTAGTAGATACAGTATCTATAGGTAGTAGATACTGTATATATAGGTAGTAGATACAGTATGTATAGGTAGTAGTTACAGTATCTATAGGTAGTAGATAGAGTATGTATAGGTAGTAGATACAGTATGTATATATAGGTAGTAGATACAGTATCTATAGGTAGTAGATACAGTATATATAGGTAGTAGCTACAGTATATATAGGTAGTAGATACAGTATGTATCTATAGGTAGTAGATACTGTATATATAGGTAGTAGTTACATATGTATAGGTAGTAGATACAGTATATATAGGTAGTAGATACAGTATATATAGGTAGTAGATACAGTATGTATAGGTAGTAGATACAGTATATATAGGTAGTAGATACAGTATGTATCTATAGGTAGTAGATACAGTATGTATAGGTAGTAGATACAGTATCTATAGGTAGTAGCTACAGTATATATAGGTAGTAGATACAGTATATATAGGTAGTAGATACAGTATGTATATGTAGTATATACAGTGTGTATAGGTAGTAGATACAGTATCTATAGGTAGTAGATACAGTATATATAGGTAGTAGATACAGTATCTATAGGTAGTAGTTACAGTATGTATAGGTAATAGCTACAGTATCTATAGGTAGTAGATACAGTATCTATAGGTAGTAGTTACAGTATGTATAGGTAGTAGATACAGTATATATAGGTAGTAGCTACAGTATGTATAGGTAGTAGATACAGTATGTATAGGTAGTAGATACAGTATCTATAGGTAGTAGATACAGTATCTATAGGTAGTAGATACAGTATCTATAGGTAGTAGATACAGTATGTATAGGTAGTAGATACAGTTTGTATCTATAGGTAGTAGTTACAGTATATATAGGTAGTAGATACAGTATATATAGGTAGTAGATACAGTATCTATAGGTAGTAGATACAGTATGTATAGGTATTAGATACAGTTTGTATCTATAGGTAGTATTTACAGTATATATAGGTAGTAGATACAGTATGTATAGGTAGTAGATACAGTATCTATAGGTAGTAGCTACAGTATATATAGGTAGTAGATACAGTATGTATAGGTAGTAGATACAGTATATATAGGTAGTAGATACAGTATATATAGGTAGTAGATACAGTATATATAGGTAGTAGATACAGTATGTATATATAGGTAGTAGATACAGTATGTATAGGTAGTAGATACTGTATATATAGGTAGTAGATACAGTATATATATGTAGTAGATACTGTATATATAGGTAGTCGATACAGTATGTATATATAGGTAGTAGATACAGTATGTATATATAGGTAGTAGATACAGTATCTATAGGTAGTAGATACAGTTTGTATCTATAGGTAGTAGTTACAGTATATATAGGTAGTAGATACAGTATGTATAGGTAGTAGATACAGTTTGTATCTATAGGTAGTAGTTACAGTATATATAGGTAGTAGTTACAGTATGTATAGGTAGTAGATACAGTATCTATAGGTAGTAGATACAGTATGTATAGGTAGTAGATACAGTTTGTATCTATAGGTAGTAGTTACAGTATATATAGGTAGTAGATACAGTATGCATAGGTAGTAGATAGAGTATCTATAGGTAGTAGCTAATGTATATATAGGTAGTAGATACAGTATGTATAGGTAGTAGATACAGTATGTATATATAGGTAGTAGATACAGTATGTATAGGTAGTAGTTACAGTATCTATAGGTAGTAGATACAGTATGTATAGGTAGTAGATACAGTATGTATATATAGGTAGTAGATACTGTATATATAGGTAGTAGATACAGTATCTATAGGTAGTAGATACAGTATATATAGGTAGTAGCTACAGTATATATAGGTAGTAGATACAGTATGTATCTATAGGTAGTAGATACTGTATATATAGGTAGTATTTACATATGTATAGGTAGTAGATACAGTATATATAGGTAGTAGATACAGTATATATAGGTAGTAGATACAGTATGTATAGGTAGTAGATACAGTATATATAGGTAGTAGATACAGTATGTATCTATAGGTAGTAGATACAGTATATATAGGTAGTAGATACAGTATCTATAGGTAGTAGATACAGTATGTATAGGTAGTAGATACAGTATCTATAGGTAGTAGCTACAGTATATATAGGTAGTAGATACAGTATATATAGGTAGTAGATACAGTATGTATAGGTAGTAGATACAGTTTGTATCTATAGGTAGTAGTTACAGTATATATAGGTAGTAGATACAGTATCTATAGGTAGTAGATACAGTATGTATAGGTAGTAGATACAGTTTGTATCTATAGGTAGTAGTTACAGTATATATAGGTAGTAGATACAGTATGTATAGGTAGTAGATACAGTATGTATATATAGGTAGTAGATACAGTATGTATAGGTAGTAGATACAGTATGTATCTATAGGTAGTAGATACAGTATGTATAGGTAGTAGATACAGTATGTATATATAGGTAGTAGATACAGTATGTATCTATAGGTAGTAGATACAGTATATATAGGTAGTAGATACAGTATGTATAGGTAGTAGTTACAGTATATATAGGTAGTAGATACAGTAGTATATACAGTATCTATAGGTAGTAGTTACAGTAGTAGATACAGTATGTATAGGTAGTAGATACAGTATCTATAGGTAGTAGATACTGTATATATAGGTAGTAGATACAGTATGTATAGGTAGTAGTTACAGTATCTATAGGTAGTAGATACAGTATGTATAGGTAGTAGATACAGTATGTATATATAGGTAGTAGATACTGTATATATAGGTAGTAGATACAGTATCTATAGGTAGTAGATACAGTATATATAGGTAGTAGCTACAGTATATATAGGTAGTAGATACAGTATGTATCTATAGGTAGTAGATACTGTATATATAGGTAGTATTTACATATGTATAGGTAGTAGATACAGTATATATAGGTAGTAGATACAGTATATATAGGTAGTAGATACAGTATGTATAGGTAGTAGATACAGTATATATAGGTAGTAGATACAGTATGTATCTATAGGTAGTAGATACAGTATATATAGGTAGTAGATACAGTATCTATAGGTAGTAGATACAGTATGTATAGGTAGTAGATACAGTATCTATAGGTAGTAGCTACAGTATATATAGGTAGTAGATACAGTATATATAGGTAGTAGATACAGTATGTATAGGTAGTAGATACAGTTTGTATCTATAGGTAGTAGTTACAGTATATATAGGTAGTAGATACAGTATATATAGGTAGTAGATACAGTATCTATAGGTAGTAGATACAGTTTGTATCTATAGGTAGTAGTTACAGTATATATAGGTAGTAGATACTGTATATATAGGTAGTAGTTACAGTATGTATAGGTAGTAGATACAGTATCTATAGGTAGTAGCTACAGTATATATAGGTAGTAGATACTGTATATATAGGTAGTCGATACAGTATGTATATATAGGTAGTAGATACAGTATGTATATATAGGTAGTAGATACAGTATCTATAGGTAGTAGATACAGTATGTATCTATAGGTAGTAGATACAGTATTTATAGGTAGTAGATACAGTATCTATAGGTAGTAGATACAGTATGTATAGGTAGTAGATACAGTATCTATAGGTAGTAGCTACAGTATATATAGGTAGTAGATACAGTATATATAGGTAGTAGATACAGTATGTATAGGTAGTAGATACAGTTTGTATCTATAGGTAGTAGTTACAGTATATATAGGTAGTAGATACAGTATATATAGGTAGTAGATACAGTATCTATAGGTAGTAGATACAGTTTGTATCTATAGGTAGTAGTTACAGTATATATAGGTAGTAGATACAGTATGTATAGGTAGTAGATACAGTTTGTATCTATAGGTAGTAGTTACAGTATATATAGGTAGTAGATACAGTATGTATAGGTAGTAGATACAGTATGTATAGGTAGTAGATACAGTATGTATAGGTAGTAGATACAGTTTGTATCTATAGGTAGTAGTTACAGTATATATAGGTAGTAGATACAGTATATATAGGTAGTAGATACAGTATATATAGGTAGTAGATACAGTATGTATAGGTAGTAGATACAGTATCTATAGGTAGTAGCTACTGTATATATAGGTAGTAGATACAGTATGTATAGGTAGTAGATACAGTATGTATATATAGGTAGTAGATACAGTATGTATAGGTAGTAGACACAGTATGTATAGGTAGTAGTTACAGTATATATAGGTAGTAGTTACAGTATGTATAGGTAGTAGATACAGTATCTATAGGTAGTCGATACAGTATGTATATATAGGTAGTAGATACAGTATGCATATATAGGTAGTAGATACAGTATCTATAGGTAGTAGATACAGTTTGTAACTATAGGTAGTAGTTACAGTATATATAGGTTGTAGATACAGTATATATAGGTAGTAGATACAGTATCTATAGGTAGTAGATACAGATTGTATCTATAGGTAGTAGTTACAGTATATATAGGTAGTAGATACAGTATGTATAGGTAGTAGATACAGTTTGTATCTATAGGTAGTAGTTACAGTATATATAGGTAGTAGATACAGTATATATAGGTAGTAGATACAGTATGTATAGGTAGTAGATACAGTATCTATAGGTAGTAGTTACAGTATGTACATATAGGTAGTAGATACAGTATCTATAGGTAGTAGATACAGTATGTATAGGTAGTAGATACAGTTTGTATCTATAGGTAGTAGTTACAGTATATATAGGTAGTAGATACAGTATGTATAGGTAGTAGATACAGTATGTATATATAGGTAGTAGATACAGTATGTATAGGTAGTAGATACAGTATGTATCTATAGGTAGTAGATACAGTATGTATAGGTAGTAGATACAGAATGTATATATAGGTAGTAGATACAGTATGCATCTATAGGTAGTAGATACAGTATATATAGGTAGTAGATACAGTATGTATAGGTAGTAGTTACAGTATATATAGGTAGTAGATACAGTAGTAGATACAGTATCTATAGGTAGTAGTTACAGTAGTAGATACAGTATGTATAGGTAGTAGATACAGTATCTATAGGTAGTAGATACTGTATATATAGGTAGTAGATACAGTATGTATAGGTAGTAGTTACAGTATCTATAGGTAGTAGATAGAGTATGTATAGGTAGTAGATACAGTATGTATATATAGGTAGTAGATACAGTATCTATAGGTAGTAGATACAGTATATATAGGTAGTAGCTACAGTATATATAGGTAGTAGATACAGTATGTATCTATAGGTAGTAGATACTGTATATATAGGTAGTAGTTACATATGTATAGGTAGTAGATACAGTATATATAGGTAGTAGATACAGTATATATAGGTAGTAGATACAGTATGTATAGGTAGTAGATACACTATATATAGGTAGTAGATACAGTATGTATCTATAGGTAGTAGATACAGTATGTATAGGTAGTAGATACAGTATCTATAGGTAGTAGCTACAGTATATATAGGTAGTAGATACAGTATATATAGGTAGTAGATACAGTATGTATATGTAGTATATACAGTGTGTATAGGTAGTAGATACAGTATCTATAGGTAGTAGATACAGTATATATAGGTAGTAGATACAGTATCTATAGGTAGTAGTTACAGTATGTATAGGTAATAGCTACAGTATCTATAGGTAGTAGATACAGTATCTATAGGTAGTAGTTACAGTATGTATAGGTAGTAGATACAGTATATATAGGTAGTAGCTACAGTATGTATAGGTAGTAGATACAGTATGTATAGGTAGTAGATACAGTATCTATAGGTAGTAGATACAGTATCTATAGGTAGTAGATACAGTATCTATAGGTAGTAGATACAGTATGTATAGGTAGTAGATACAGTTTGTATCTATAGGTAGTAGTTACAGTATATATAGGTAGTAGATACAGTATATATAGGTAGTAGATACAGTATCTATAGGTAGTAGATACAGTATGTATAGGTATTAGATACAGTTTGTATCTATAGGTAGTATTTACAGTATATATAGGTAGTAGATACAGTATGTATAGGTAGTAGATACAGTATCTATAGGTAGTAGCTACAGTATATATAGGTAGTAGATACAGTATGTATAGGTAGTAGATACAGTATATATAGGTAGTAGATACAGTATATATAGGTAGTAGATACAGTATATATAGGTAGTAGATACAGTATGTATATATAGGTAGTAGATACAGTATGTATAGGTAGTAGATACTGTATATATAGGTAGTAGATACAGTATATATATGTAGTAGATACTGTATATATAGGTAGTCGATACAGTATGTATATATAGGTAGTAGATACAGTATGTATATATAGGTAGTAGATACAGTATCTATAGGTAGTAGATACAGTTTGTATCTATAGGTAGTAGTTACAGTATATATAGGTAGTAGATACAGTATGTATAGGTAGTAGATACAGTTTGTATCTATAGGTAGTAGTTACAGTATATATAGGTAGTAGTTACAGTATGTATAGGTAGTAGATACAGTATCTATAGGTAGTAGATACAGTATGTATAGGTAGTAGATACAGTTTGTATCTATAGGTAGTAGTTACAGTATATATAGGTAGTAGATACAGTATGCATAGGTAGTAGATAGAGTATCTATAGGTAGTAGCTAATGTATATATAGGTAGTAGATACAGTATGTATAGGTAGTAGATACAGTATGTATATATAGGTAGTAGATACAGTATGTATAGGTAGTAGTTACAGTATCTATAGGTAGTAGATACAGTATGTATAGGTAGTAGATACAGTATGTATATATAGGTAGTAGATACTGTATATATAGGTAGTAGATACAGTATCTATAGGTAGTAGATACAGTATATATAGGTAGTAGCTACAGTATATATAGGTAGTAGATACAGTATGTATCTATAGGTAGTAGATACTGTATATATAGGTAGTATTTACATATGTATAGGTAGTAGATACAGTATATATAGGTAGTAGATACAGTATATATAGGTAGTAGATACAGTATGTATAGGTAGTAGATACAGTATATATAGGTAGTAGATACAGTATGTATCTATAGGTAGTAGATACAGTATATATAGGTAGTAGATACAGTATCTATAGGTAGTAGATACAGTATGTATAGGTAGTAGATACAGTATCTATAGGTAGTAGCTACAGTATATATAGGTAGTAGATACAGTATATATAGGTAGTAGATACAGTATGTATAGGTAGTAGATACAGTTTGTATCTATAGGTAGTAGTTACAGTATATATAGGTAGTAGATACAGTATATATAGGTAGTAGATACAGTATCTATAGGTAGTAGATACAGTTTGTATCTATAGGTAGTAGTTACAGTATATATAGGTAGTAGATACTGTATATATAGGTAGTAGTTACAGTATATATAGGTAGTAGATACAGTATATATAGGTAGTAGATACAGTATCTATAGGTAGTAGATACAGTTTGTATCTATAGGTAGTAGTTACAGTATATATAGGTAGTAGATACAGTATGTATAGGTAGTAGATACAGTTTGTATCTATAGGTAGTAGTTACAGTATATATAGGTAGTAGATACAGTATGTATAGGTAGTAGATACAGTATGTATAGGTAGTAGATACAGTATGTATAGGTAGTAGATACAGTTTGTATCTATAGGTAGTAGATACAGTATGTATAGGTAGTAGACACAGTATGTATAGGTAGTAGTTACAGTATATATAGGTAGTAGTTACAGTATGTATAGGTAGTAGATACAGTATCTATAGGTAGTCGATACAGTATGTATATATAGGTAGTAGATACAGTATGCATATATAGGTAGTAGATACAGTATCTATAGGTAGTAGATACAGTTTGTAACTATAGGTAGTAGTTACAGTATATATAGGTTGTAGATACAGTATATATAGGTAGTAGATACAGTATCTATAGGTAGTAGATACAGATTGTATCTATAGGTAGTAGTTACAGTATATATAGGTAGTAGATACAGTATGTATAGGTAGTAGATACAGTTTGTATCTATAGGTAGTAGTTACAGTATATATAGGTAGTAGATACAGTATATATAGGTAGTAGATACAGTATGTATAGGTAGTAGATACAGTATCTATAGGTAGTAGTTACAGTATGTACATATAGGTAGTAGATACAGTATCTATAGGTAGTAGATACAGTATGTATAGGTAGTAGATACAGTTTGTATCTATAGGTAGTAGTTACAGTATATATAGGTAGTAGATACAGTATGTATAGGTAGTAGATACAGTATGTATATATAGGTAGTAGATACAGTATGTATAGGTAGTAGATACAGTATGTATCTATAGGTAGTAGATACAGTATGTATAGGTAGTAGATACAGAATGTATATATAGGTAGTAGATACAGTATGCATCTATAGGTAGTAGATACAGTATATATAGGTAGTAGATACAGTATGTATAGGTAGTAGTTACAGTATATATAGGTAGTAGATACAGTAGTAGATACAGTATCTATAGGTAGTAGTTACAGTAGTAGATACAGTATGTATAGGTAGTAGATACAGTATCTATAGGTAGTAGATACTGTATATATAGGTAGTAGATACAGTATGTATAGGTAGTAGTTACAGTATCTATAGGTAGTAGATAGAGTATGTATAGGTAGTAGATACAGTATGTATATATAGGTAGTAGATACAGTATCTATAGGTAGTAGATACAGTATATATAGGTAGTAGCTACAGTATATATAGGTAGTAGATACAGTATGTATCTATAGGTAGTAGATACTGTATATATAGGTAGTAGTTACATATGTATAGGTAGTAGATACAGTATATATAGGTAGTAGATACAGTATATATAGGTAGTAGATACAGTATGTATAGGTAGTAGATACAGTATATATAGGTAGTAGATACAGTATGTATCTATAGGTAGTAGATACAGTATGTATAGGTAGTAGATACAGTATCTATAGGTAGTAGCTACAGTATATATAGGTAGTAGATACAGTATATATAGGTAGTAGATACAGTATGTATATGTAGTATATACAGTGTGTATAGGTAGTAGATACAGTATCTATAGGTAGTAGATACAGTATATATAGGTAGTAGATACAGTATCTATAGGTAGTAGTTACAGTATGTATAGGTAATAGCTACAGTATCTATAGGTAGTAGATACAGTATCTATAGGTAGTAGTTACAGTATGTATAGGTAGTAGATACAGTATATATAGGTAGTAGCTACAGTATGTATAGGTAGTAGATACAGTATGTATAGGTAGTAGATACAGTATCTATAGGTAGTAGATACAGTATCTATAGGTAGTAGATACAGTATCTATAGGTAGTAGATACAGTATGTATAGGTAGTAGATACAGTTTGTATCTATAGGTAGTAGTTACAGTATATATAGGTAGTAGATACAGTATATATAGGTAGTAGATACAGTATCTATAGGTAGTAGATACAGTATGTATAGGTATTAGATACAGTTTGTATCTATAGGTAGTATTTACAGTATATATAGGTAGTAGATACAGTATGTATAGGTAGTAGATACAGTATCTATAGGTAGTAGCTACAGTATATATAGGTAGTAGATACAGTATGTATAGGTAGTAGATACAGTATATATAGGTAGTAGATACAGTATATATAGGTAGTAGATACAGTATATATAGGTAGTAGATACAGTATGTATATATAGGTAGTAGATACAGTATGTATAGGTAGTAGATACTGTATATATAGGTAGTAGATACAGTATATATATGTAGTAGATACTGTATATATAGGTAGTCGATACAGTATGTATATATAGGTAGTAGATACAGTATGTATATATAGGTAGTAGATACAGTATCTATAGGTAGTAGATACAGTTTGTATCTATAGGTAGTAGTTACAGTATATATAGGTAGTAGATACAGTATGTATAGGTAGTAGATACAGTTTGTATCTATAGGTAGTAGTTACAGTATATATAGGTAGTAGTTACAGTATGTATAGGTAGTAGATACAGTATCTATAGGTAGTAGATACAGTATGTATAGGTAGTAGATACAGTTTGTATCTATAGGTAGTAGTTACAGTATATATAGGTAGTAGATACAGTATGCATAGGTAGTAGATAGAGTATCTATAGGTAGTAGCTAATGTATATATAGGTAGTAGATACAGTATGTATAGGTAGTAGATACAGTATGTATATATAGGTAGTAGATACAGTATGTATAGGTAGTAGTTACAGTATCTATAGGTAGTAGATACAGTATGTATAGGTAGTAGATACAGTATGTATATATAGGTAGTAGATACTGTATATATAGGTAGTAGATACAGTATCTATAGGTAGTAGATACAGTATATATAGGTAGTAGCTACAGTATATATAGGTAGTAGATACAGTATGTATCTATAGGTAGTAGATACTGTATATATAGGTAGTATTTACATATGTATAGGTAGTAGATACAGTATATATAGGTAGTAGATACAGTATATATAGGTAGTAGATACAGTATGTATAGGTAGTAGATACAGTATATATAGGTAGTAGATACAGTATGTATCTATAGGTAGTAGATACAGTATATATAGGTAGTAGATACAGTATCTATAGGTAGTAGATACAGTATGTATAGGTAGTAGATACAGTATCTATAGGTAGTAGCTACAGTATATATAGGTAGTAGATACAGTATATATAGGTAGTAGATACAGTATGTATAGGTAGTAGATACAGTTTGTATCTATAGGTAGTAGTTACAGTATATATAGGTAGTAGATACAGTATATATAGGTAGTAGATACAGTATCTATAGGTAGTAGATACAGTTTGTATCTATAGGTAGTAGTTACAGTATATATAGGTAGTAGATACTGTATATATAGGTAGTAGTTACAGTATGTATAGGTAGTAGATACAGTATCTATAGGTAGTAGCTACAGTATATATAGGTAGTAGATACTGTATATATAGGTAGTCGATACAGTATGTATATATAGGTAGTAGATACAGTATGTATATATAGGTAGTAGATACAGTATCTATAGGTAGTAGATACAGTATGTATCTATAGGTAGTAGATACAGTATTTATAGGTAGTAGATACAGTATCTATAGGTAGTAGATACAGTATGTATAGGTAGTAGATACAGTATCTATAGGTAGTAGCTACAGTATATATAGGTAGTAGATACAGTATATATAGGTAGTAGATACAGTATGTATAGGTAGTAGATACAGTTTGTATCTATAGGTAGTAGTTACAGTATATATAGGTAGTAGATACAGTATATATAGGTAGTAGATACAGTATCTATAGGTAGTAGATACAGTTTGTATCTATAGGTAGTAGTTACAGTATATATAGGTAGTAGATACAGTATGTATAGGTAGTAGATACAGTTTGTATCTATAGGTAGTAGTTACAGTATATATAGGTAGTAGATACAGTATGTATAGGTAGTAGATACAGTATGTATAGGTAGTAGATACAGTATGTATAGGTAGTAGATACAGTTTGTATCTATAGGTAGTAGTTACAGTATATATAGGTAGTAGATACAGTATATATAGGTAGTAGATACAGTATATATAGGTAGTAGATACAGTATGTATAGGTAGTAGATACAGTATCTATAGGTAGTAGCTACTGTATATATAGGTAGTAGATACAGTATGTATAGGTAGTAGATACAGTATGTATATATAGGTAGTAGATACAGTATGTATAGGTAGTAGATACAGTATGTATAGGTAGTAGTTACAGTATATATAGGTAGTAGTTACAGTATGTATAGGTAGTAGATACAGTATCTATAGGTAGTCGATACAGTATGTATATATAGGTAGTAGATACAGTATGCATATATAGGTAGTAGATACAGTATCTATAGGTAGTAGATACAGTTTGTAACTATAGGTAGTAGTTACAGTATATATAGGTTGTAGATACAGTATATATAGGTAGTAGATACAGTATCTATAGGTAGTAGATACAGATTGTATCTATAGGTAGTAGTTACAGTATATATAGGTAGTAGATACAGTATGTATAGGTAGTAGATACAGTTTGTATCTATAGGTAGTAGTTACAGTATATATAGGTAGTAGATACAGTATATATAGGTAGTAGATACAGTATGTATAGGTAGTAGATACAGTATCTATAGGTAGTAGTTACAGTATGTACATATAGGTAGTAGATACAGTATCTATAGGTAGTAGATACAGTATGTATAGGTAGTAGATACAGTTTGTATCTATAGGTAGTAGTTACAGTATATATAGGTAGTAGATACAGTATGTATAGGTAGTAGATACAGTATGTATATATAGGTAGTAGATACAGTATGTATAGGTAGTAGATACAGTATGTATCTATAGGTAGTAGATACAGTATGTATAGGTAGTAGATACAGAATGTATATATAGGTAGTAGATACAGTATGCATCTATAGGTAGTAGATACAGTATATATAGGTAGTAGATACAGTATGTATAGGTAGTAGTTACAGTATATATAGGTAGTAGATACAGTAGTAGATACAGTATCTATAGGTAGTAGTTACAGTAGTAGATACAGTATGTATAGGTAGTAGATACAGTATCTATAGGTAGTAGATACTGTATATATAGGTAGTAGATACAGTATGTATAGGTAGTAGTTACAGTATCTATAGGTAGTAGATAGAGTATGTATAGGTAGTAGATACAGTATGTATATATAGGTAGTAGATACAGTATCTATAGGTAGTAGATACAGTATATATAGGTAGTAGCTACAGTATATATAGGTAGTAGATACAGTATGTATCTATAGGTAGTAGATACTGTATATATAGGTAGTAGTTACATATGTATAGGTAGTAGATACAGTATATATAGGTAGTAGATACAGTATATATAGGTAGTAGATACAGTATGTATAGGTAGTAGATACAGTATATATAGGTAGTAGATACAGTATGTATCTATAGGTAGTAGATACAGTATGTATAGGTAGTAGATACAGTATCTATAGGTAGTAGCTACAGTATATATAGGTAGTAGATACAGTATATATAGGTAGTAGATACAGTATGTATATGTAGTATATACAGTGTGTATAGGTAGTAGATACAGTATCTATAGGTAGTAGATACAGTATATATAGGTAGTAGATACAGTATCTATAGGTAGTAGTTACAGTATGTATAGGTAATAGCTACAGTATCTATAGGTAGTAGATACAGTATCTATAGGTAGTAGTTACAGTATGTATAGGTAGTAGATACAGTATATATAGGTAGTAGCTACAGTATGTATAGGTAGTAGATACAGTATGTATAGGTAGTAGATACAGTATCTATAGGTAGTAGATACAGTATCTATAGGTAGTAGATACAGTATCTATAGGTAGTAGATACAGTATGTATAGGTAGTAGATACAGTTTGTATCTATAGGTAGTAGTTACAGTATATATAGGTAGTAGATACAGTATATATAGGTAGTAGATACAGTATCTATAGGTAGTAGATACAGTATGTATAGGTATTAGATACAGTTTGTATCTATAGGTAGTATTTACAGTATATATAGGTAGTAGATACAGTATGTATAGGTAGTAGATACAGTATCTATAGGTAGTAGCTACAGTATATATAGGTAGTAGATACAGTATGTATAGGTAGTAGATACAGTATATATAGGTAGTAGATACAGTATATATAGGTAGTAGATACAGTATATATAGGTAGTAGATACAGTATGTATATATAGGTAGTAGATACAGTATGTATAGGTAGTAGATACTGTATATATAGGTAGTAGATACAGTATATATATGTAGTAGATACTGTATATATAGGTAGTCGATACAGTATGTATATATAGGTAGTAGATACAGTATGTATATATAGGTAGTAGATACAGTATCTATAGGTAGTAGATACAGTTTGTATCTATAGGTAGTAGTTACAGTATATATAGGTAGTAGATACAGTATGTATAGGTAGTAGATACAGTTTGTATCTATAGGTAGTAGTTACAGTATATATAGGTAGTAGTTACAGTATGTATAGGTAGTAGATACAGTATCTATAGGTAGTAGATACAGTATGTATAGGTAGTAGATACAGTTTGTATCTATAGGTAGTAGTTACAGTATATATAGGTAGTAGATACAGTATGCATAGGTAGTAGATAGAGTATCTATAGGTAGTAGCTAATGTATATATAGGTAGTAGATACAGTATGTATAGGTAGTAGATACAGTATGTATATATAGGTAGTAGATACAGTATGTATAGGTAGTAGATACAGTATATATAGGAAGTAGAAACAGTATATATAGGTAGTATATACAGTATGTATAGGTAGTAGATACAGTATATATAGGTAGTAGATACAGTATATATAGGTAGTAGATACAGTATGTATATATAGGTAGTAGATACAGTATCTATAGGTAGTAGATACAGTATGTATAGGTAGTAGATACAGTATCTATAGGTAGTAGCTACAGTATATATAGGTAGTAGATACAGTATATATAGGTAGTAGATACAGTATGTATATATAGGTAGTAGATACAGTATCTATAGGTAGTAGATACAGTATGTATAGGTAGTAGATACAGTATCTATAGGTAGTAGATACTGTATATATAGGTAGTAGATACAGTATGTATAGGTAGTAGATACAGTATGTATATATAGGTAGTAGATACAGTATCTATAGGTAGTAGATACTGTATATATTGGTAGTAGATACAGTATATATAGGTAGTAGATACAGTATATATAGGTAGTAGATACAGTATCTATAGGTAGTAGATACAGTTTGTATCTATAGGTAGTAGTTACAGTATATATAGGTAGTAGATACAGTATGTATAGGTAGTAGATACAGTTTGTATCTATAGGTAGTAGTTACAGTATATATAGGTAGTAGATACAGTATGTATAGGTAGTAGATACAGTATGTATAGGTAGTAGATACAGTATGTATAGGTAGTAGATACAGTTTGTATCTATAGGTAGTAGTTACAGTATATATAGGTAGTAGATACAGTATATATAGGTAGTAGATACAGTATATATAGGTAGTAGATACAGTATGTATAGGTAGTAGATACAGTATCTATAGGTAGTAGCTACTGTATATATAGGTAGTAGATACAGTATGTATAGGTAGTAGATACAGTATGTATATATAGGTAGTAGATACAGTATGTATAGGTAGTAGATACAGTATGTATAGGTAGTAGTTACAGTATATATAGGTAGTAGTTACAGTATGTATAGGTAGTAGATACAGTATCTATAGGTAGTCGATACAGTATGTATATATAGGTAGTAGATACAGTATGCATATATAGGTAGTAGATACAGTATCTATAGGTAGTAGATACAGTTTGTAACTATAGGTAGTAGTTACAGTATATATAGGTTGTAGATACAGTATATATAGGTAGTAGATACAGTATCTATAGGTAGTAGATACAGATTGTATCTATAGGTAGTAGTTACAGTATATATAGGTAGTAGATACAGTATGTATAGGTAGTAGATACAGTTTGTATCTATAGGTAGTAGTTACAGTATATATAGGTAGTAGATACAGTATATATAGGTAGTAGATACAGTATGTATAGGTAGTAGATACAGTATCTATAGGTAGTAGTTACAGTATGTACATATAGGTAGTAGATACAGTATCTATAGGTAGTAGATACAGTATGTATAGGTAGTAGATACAGTTTGTATCTATAGGTAGTAGTTACAGTATATATAGGTAGTAGATACAGTATGTATAGGTAGTAGATACAGTATGTATATATAGGTAGTAGATACAGTATGTATAGGTAGTAGATACAGTATGTATCTATAGGTAGTAGATACAGTATGTATAGGTAGTAGATACAGAATGTATATATAGGTAGTAGATACAGTATGCATCTATAGGTAGTAGATACAGTATATATAGGTAGTAGATACAGTATGTATAGGTAGTAGTTACAGTATATATAGGTAGTAGATACAGTAGTAGATACAGTATCTATAGGTAGTAGTTACAGTAGTAGATACAGTATGTATAGGTAGTAGATACAGTATCTATAGGTAGTAGATACTGTATATATAGGTAGTAGATACAGTATGTATAGGTAGTAGTTACAGTATCTATAGGTAGTAGATAGAGTATGTATAGGTAGTAGATACAGTATGTATATATAGGTAGTAGATACAGTATCTATAGGTAGTAGATACAGTATATATAGGTAGTAGCTACAGTATATATAGGTAGTAGATACAGTATGTATCTATAGGTAGTAGATACTGTATATATAGGTAGTAGTTACATATGTATAGGTAGTAGATACAGTATATATAGGTAGTAGATACAGTATATATAGGTAGTAGATACAGTATGTATAGGTAGTAGATACAGTATATATAGGTAGTAGATACAGTATGTATCTATAGGTAGTAGATACAGTATGTATAGGTAGTAGATACAGTATCTATAGGTAGTAGCTACAGTATATATAGGTAGTAGATACAGTATATATAGGTAGTAGATACAGTATGTATATGTAGTATATACAGTGTGTATAGGTAGTAGATACAGTATCTATAGGTAGTAGATACAGTATATATAGGTAGTAGATACAGTATCTATAGGTAGTAGTTACAGTATGTATAGGTAATAGCTACAGTATCTATAGGTAGTAGATACAGTATCTATAGGTAGTAGTTACAGTATGTATAGGTAGTAGATACAGTATATATAGGTAGTAGCTACAGTATGTATAGGTAGTAGATACAGTATGTATAGGTAGTAGATACAGTATCTATAGGTAGTAGATACAGTATCTATAGGTAGTAGATACAGTATCTATAGGTAGTAGATACAGTATGTATAGGTAGTAGATACAGTTTGTATCTATAGGTAGTAGTTACAGTATATATAGGTAGTAGATACAGTATATATAGGTAGTAGATACAGTATCTATAGGTAGTAGATACAGTATGTATAGGTATTAGATACAGTTTGTATCTATAGGTAGTATTTACAGTATATATAGGTAGTAGATACAGTATGTATAGGTAGTAGATACAGTATCTATAGGTAGTAGCTACAGTATATATAGGTAGTAGATACAGTATGTATAGGTAGTAGATACAGTATATATAGGTAGTAGATACAGTATATATAGGTAGTAGATACAGTATATATAGGTAGTAGATACAGTATGTATATATAGGTAGTAGATACAGTATGTATAGGTAGTAGATACTGTATATATAGGTAGTAGATACAGTATATATATGTAGTAGATACTGTATATATAGGTAGTCGATACAGTATGTATATATAGGTAGTAGATACAGTATGTATATATAGGTAGTAGATACAGTATCTATAGGTAGTAGATACAGTTTGTATCTATAGGTAGTAGTTACAGTATATATAGGTAGTAGATACAGTATGTATAGGTAGTAGATACAGTTTGTATCTATAGGTAGTAGTTACAGTATATATAGGTAGTAGTTACAGTATGTATAGGTAGTAGATACAGTATCTATAGGTAGTAGATACAGTATGTATAGGTAGTAGATACAGTTTGTATCTATAGGTAGTAGTTACAGTATATATAGGTAGTAGATACAGTATGCATAGGTAGTAGATAGAGTATCTATAGGTAGTAGCTAATGTATATATAGGTAGTAGATACAGTATGTATAGGTAGTAGATACAGTATGTATATATAGGTAGTAGATACAGTATGTATAGGTAGTAGATACAGTATATATAGGAAGTAGAAACAGTATATATAGGTAGTATATACAGTATGTATAGGTAGTAGATACAGTATATATAGGTAGTAGATACAGTATATATAGGTAGTAGATACAGTATGTATATATAGGTAGTAGATACAGTATCTATAGGTAGTAGATACAGTATGTATAGGTAGTAGATACAGTATCTATAGGTAGTAGCTACAGTATATATAGGTAGTAGATACAGTATATATAGGTAGTAGATACAGTATGTATATATAGGTAGTAGATACAGTATCTATAGGTAGTAGATACAGTATGTATAGGTAGTAGATACAGTATCTATAGGTAGTAGATACTGTATATATAGGTAGTAGATACAGTATGTATAGGTAGTAGATACAGTATGTATATATAGGTAGTAGATACAGTATCTATAGGTAGTAGATACTGTATATATTGGTAGTAGATACAGTATGTATAGGTAGTAGTTACAGTATCTATAGGTAGTAGATACAGTATATATAGGTAGTAGATACAGTATGTATAGGTAGTAGATACAGTATCTATAGGTAGTAGATACAGTATATATAGGTAGTAGATACAGTATGTATATATAGGTAGTAGATACAGTATCTATAGGTAGTAGATACAGTATGTATAGGTAGAAGATACAGTATATATAGGTAGTAGATACAGTATGTATAGGTAGTAGATACAGTATGTATAGGTAGTAGATACAGTATCTATAGGTAGTAGCTACAGTATATATAGGTAGTAGATACAGTATATATAGGTAGTAGATACAGTATATATAGGTAGTAGATACAGTATCTATAGGTAGTAGATACAGTGTGTATAGGTAGTAGATACAGTATGTATAGGTAGTAGATACAGTATATATAGGTAGTAGATACAGTATGTATATATAGGTAGTAGATACAGTATATATAGGTAGTAGATACAGTATATATAGGTAGTAGATACAGTATGTATCTATAGGTAGTAGATACTGTATCTACTACCTATATATACTGTATGTATAGGTAGTAGATACAGTATCTATAGGTAGTATATACAGTATGTATAGGTAGTAGATACAGTATGTATATATAGGTAGTAGATACAGTATATATAGGTAGTATATACAGTGTGTATAGGTAGTAGATACAGTATATATAGGTAGTAGATACAGTATCTATAGGTAGTATATACAGTATGTATAGGTAGTAGATACAGTATATATAGGTAGTAGCTACAGTATATATAGGTAGTAGATACAGTATGTATCTATAGGTAGTAGATACAGTATATATAGGTAGTAGATACAGTATGTATAGGTAGTAGATACAGTATCTATAGGTAGTAGTTACAGTATGTATAGGTAGTAGATACAGTATATATAGGTAGTAGATACAGTATATATAGGTAGTAGATACAGTATGTATAGGTAGTAGATACAGTATCTATAGGTAGTAGATACAGTATGTATAGGTAGTAGATACAGTTTGTATCTATAGGTAGTAGTTACAGTATATATAGGTAGTAGATACAGTATGCATAGGTAGTAGATAGAGTATCTATAGGTAGTAGCTACTGTATATATAGGTAGTAGATACAGTATGTATAGGTAGTAGATACAGTATGTATATATAGGTAGTAGATACAGTATGTATAGGTAGTAGATACAGTATATATAGGAAGTAGATACAGTATATATAGGTAGTATATACAGTATGTATAGGTAGTAGATACAGTATATATAGGTAGTAGATACAGTATATATAGGTAGTAGATACAGTATGTATATATAGGTAGTAGATACAGTATCTATAGGTAGTAGATACAGTATGTATAGGTAGTAGATACAGTATCTATAGGTAGTAGCTACAGTATATATAGGTAGTAGATACAGTATATATAGGTAGTAGATAAAGTATGTATATATAGGTAGTAGATACAGTATCTATAGGTAGTAGATACAGTATGTATAGGTAGTAGATACAGTATCTATAGGTAGTAGATACTGTATATATAGGTAGTAGATACAGTATGTATAGGTAGTAGATAAGGTATGTATATATAGGTAGTAGATACAGTATCTATAGGTAGTAGATACTGTATATATTGGTAGTAGATACAGTATGTATAGGTAGTAGTTACAGTATCTATAGGTAGTAGATACAGTATATATAGGTAGTAGATACAGTATGTATAGGTAGTAGATACAGTATCTATAGGTAGTAGATACAGTATATATAGGTAGTAGATACAGTATGTATATATAGGTAGTAGATACAGTATCTATAGGTAGTAGATACAGTATGTATAGGAAGAAGATACAGTATATATAGGTAGTAGATACAGTATATATAGGTAGTATATACAGTGTGTATAGGTAGTAGATACAGTATATATAGGTAGTAGATACAGTATGTATAGGTAGTAGATACAGTATCTATAGGTAGTAGTTACAGTATGTATAGGTAGTAGATACAGTATATATAGGTAGTAGATACAGTATATATAGGTATTAGATACAGTATGTATAGGTAGTAGATACAGTATCTATAGGTAGTAGATACAGTATGTATAGGTAGTAGATACAGTTTGTATCTATAGGTAGTAGTTACAGTATATATAGGTAGTAGATACAGTATGCATAGGTAGTAGATAGAGTATCTATAGGTAGTAGCTACTGTATATATAGGTAGTAGATACAGTATGTATAGGTAGTAGATACAGTATGTATATATAGGTAGTAGATACAGTATGTATAGGTAGTAGATACAGTATATATAGGAAGTAGATACAGTATATATAGGTAGTATATACAGTATGTATAGGTAGTAGATACAGTATATATATGTAGTAGATACAGTATATATAGGTAGTAGATACAGTATGTATATATAGGTAGTAGATACAGTATCTATAGGTAGTAGATACAGTATGTATAGGTAGTAGATACAGTATCTATAGGTAGTAGCTACAGTATATATAGGTAGTAGATACAGTATATATAGGTAGTAGATACAGTATGTATATATAGGTAGTAGATACAGTATCTATAGGTAGTAGATACAGTATGTATAGGTAGTAGATACAGTATCTATAGGTAGTAGATACTGTATATATAGGTAGTAGATACAGTATGTATAGGTAGTAGATAAGGTATGTATATATAGGTAGTAGATACAGTATCTATAGGTAGTAGATACTGTATATATTGGTAGTAGATACAGTATGTATAGGTAGTAGTTACAGTATCTATAGGTAGTAGATACAGTATATATAGGTAGTAGATACAGTATGTATAGGTAGTAGATACAGTATCTATAGGTAGTAGATACAGTATATATAGGTAGTAGATACAGTATGTATATATAGGTAGTAGATACAGTATCTATAGGTAGTAGATACAGTATGTATAGGAAGAAGATACAGTATATATAGGTAGTAGATACAGTATGTATAGGTAGTAGATACAGTATGTATAGGTAGTAGATACAGTATCTATAGGTAGTAGCTACAGTATATATAGGTAGTAGATACAGTATATATAGGTAGTAGATACAGTATATATAGGTAGTAGATACAGTATCTATAGGTAGTAGATACAGTGTGTATAGGTAGTAGATACAGTATGTATAGGTAGTAGATACAGTATATATAGGTAGTAGATACAGTATGTATATATAGGTAGTAGATACAGTATATATAGGTAGTAGATACAGTATATATAGGTAGTAGATACAGTATGTATCTATAGGTAGTAGATACTGTATCTACTACCTATATATACTGTATGTATAGGTAGTAGATACAGTATCTATAGGTAGTATATACAGTATGTATAGGTAGTAGATACAGTATGTATATATAGGTAGTAGATACAGTATATATAGGTAGTATATACAGTGTGTATAGGTAGTAGATACAGTATATATAGGTAGTAGATACAGTATCTATAGGTAGTATATACAGTATGTATAGGTAGTAGATACAGTATATATAGGTAGTAGCTACAGTATATATAGGTAGTAGATACAGTATGTATCTATAGGTAGTAGATACAGTATATATAGGTAGTAGCTACAGTATGTATAGGTAGTAGATACAGTATCTATAGGTAGTAGTTACAGTATGTATATATAGGTAGTAGATACAGTATATATAGGTAGTAGATACAGTATCTATAGGTAGTAGATACAGTATCTATAGGTAGTAGATACAGTAGTAGATACAGTATCTATAGGTAGTAGTTACAGTATGTATAGGTAGTAGATACAGTATGTGTCTATAGGTAGTAGATACAGTATCTATAGGTAGTAGATACAGTATCTATAGGTAGTAGTTACAGTATATATAGGTAGTAGATACTGTATATATAGGTAGTAGATACAGTATGTATAGGTAGTAGATACAGTATCTATAGGTAGTAGATACAGTATGTATAGGTAGTAGATACAGTATATATAGGTAGTAGATACAGTATATATAGGTAGTATATACAGTGTGTATAGGTAGTAGATACAGTATATATACGTAGTAGATACAGTATCTATAGGTAGTATATACAGTATGTATAGGTAGTAGATACAGTATATATAGGTAGTAGCTACAGTATATATAGGTAGTAGCTACAGTATCTATAGGTAGTAGTTACAGTATGTATATATCGGTAGTAGATACAGTATATATAGGTAGTAGATACAGTATCTATAGGTAGTAGATACAGTATCTATAGGTAGTAGATACAGTAGTAGATACAGTATCTATAGGTAGTAGTTACAGTATGTATAGGTAGTAGTTACAGTATATATAGGTAGTAGATACAGTATATATAGGTAGTAGTTACAGTATATATAGGTAGTAGATACAGTATGTGTCTATAGGTAGTAGATACAGTATGTGTCTATAGGTAGTAGATACAGTATGTGTCTATAGGTAGTAGATACAGTATGTGTCTATAGGTAGTAGATACAGTATATATAGGTAGTAGATACAGTATATATAGGTAGTAGATACAGTATCTATAGGTAGTAGATACAGTATGTATAGGTAGTAGATACAGTATCTATAGGTAGTAGATACAGTATGTATAGGTAGTAGATACAGTATCTATAGGTAGTAGATACAGTATGTATAGGTAGTAGATACAGTTTGTATCTATAGGTAGTAGATACAGTATCTATAGGTAGTAGTTACAGTATATATAGGTAGTAGATACTGTATATATAGGTAGTAGATACAGTATGTATAGGTAGTAGATACAGTATCTATAGGTAGTAGATACAGTATGTATAGGTAGTAGATACAGTATATATAGGTAGTAGATACAGTATATATAGGTAGTAGATACATTATGTATAGGTAGTAGATACAGTAGTAGATACAATATGTATAGGTAGTAAATACAGTATGTATAGGTAGTAGATACAGTAGTAGATACAGTATGTATAGGTAGTAAATACAGTATCTATAGGTAGTAGATAAAGTAGTAGATACAGTATCTATAGGTAGTAGATACAATATGTATAGGTAGTAGATACTTTATGTATCTATAGGTAGTAGATACAGTATCTATAGGTAGTAGATACAGTATGTATAGGTAGTAGATACAGTATCTATAGGTAGTAGATACAGTATATATAGGTAGTAGATACAGTATGTATATATAGGTAGTAGATACAGTATCTATAGGTAGTAGATACAGTATGTATAGGAAGAAGATACAGTATATATAGGTAGTAGATACAGTATGTATAGGTAGTATATACAGTATGTATAGGTAGTAGATACAGTATCTATAGGTAGTAGCTACAGTATATATAGGTAGTAGATACAGTATATATAGGTAGTAGATACAGTATATATAGGTAGTAGATACAGTATCTATAGGTAGTAGATACAGTGTGTATAGGTAGTAGATACAGTATGTATAGGTAGTAGATACAGTATATATAGGTAGTAGATACAGTATGTATATATAGGTAGTAGATACAGTATATATAGGTAGTAGATACAGTATGTATCTATAGGTAGTAGATACTGTATCTACTACCTATATATACTGTATGTATAGGTAGTAGATACAGTATCTATAGGTAGTATATACAGTATGTATAGGTAGTAGATACAGTATGTATATATAGGTAGTAGATACAGTATATATAGGTAGTATATACAGTGTGTATAGGTAGTAGATACAGTATATATAGGTAGTAGATACAGTATCTATAGGTAGTATATACAGTATGTATAGGTAGTAGATACAGTATATATAGGTAGTAGCTACAGTATATATAGGTAGTAGATACAGTATGTATCTATAGGTAGTAGATACAGTATATATAGGTAGTAGCTACAGTATGTATAGGTAGTAGATACAGTATCTATAGGTAGTAGTTACAGTATGTATATATAGGTAGTAGATACAGTATATATAGGTAGTAGATACAGTATCTATAGGTAGTAGATACAGTATCTATAGGTAGTAGATACAGTAGTAGATACAGTATCTATAGGTAGTAGTTACAGTATGTATAGGTAGTAGATACAGTATGTGTCTATAGGTAGTAGATACAGTATCTATAGGTAGTAGATACAGTATCTATAGGTAGTAGTTACAGTATATATAGGTAGTAGATACTGTATATATAGGTAGTAGATACAGTATGTATAGGTAGTAGATACAGTATCTATAGGTAGTAGATACAGTATGTATAGGTAGTAGATACAGTATATATAGGTAGTAGATACAGTATATATAGGTAGTATATACAGTGTGTATAGGTAGTAGATACAGTATATATACGTAGTAGATACAGTATCTATAGGTAGTATATACAGTATGTATAGGTAGTAGATACAGTATATATAGGTAGTAGCTACAGTATATATAGGTAGTAGCTACAGTATCTATAGGTAGTAGTTACAGTATGTATATATCGGTAGTAGATACAGTATATATAGGTAGTAGATACAGTATCTATAGGTAGTAGATACAGTATCTATAGGTAGTAGATACAGTAGTAGATACAGTATCTATAGGTAGTAGTTACAGTATGTATAGGTAGTAGTTACAGTATATATAGGTAGTAGATACAGTATATATAGGTAGTAGTTACAGTATATATAGGTAGTAGATACAGTATGTGTCTATAGGTAGTAGATACAGTATGTGTCTATAGGTAGTAGATACAGTATGTGTCTATAGGTAGTAGATACAGTATGTGTCTATAGGTAGTAGATACAGTATGTGTCTATAGGTAGTAGATACAGTATATATAGGTAGTAGATACAGTATCTATAGGTAGTAGATACAGTATGTATAGGTAGTAGATACAGTATCTATAGGTAGTAGATACAGTATGTATAGGTAGTAGATACAGTATCTATAGGTAGTAGATACAGTATGTATAGGTAGTAGATACAGTTTGTATCTATAGGTAGTAGATACAGTATCTATAGGTAGTAGTTACAGTATATATAGGTAGTAGATACTGTATATATAGGTAGTAGATACAGTATGTATAGGTAGTAGATACAGTATCTATAGGTAGTAGATACAGTATGTATAGGTAGTAGATACAGTATATATAGGTAGTAGATACAGTATATATAGGTAGTAGATACATTATGTATAGGTAGTAGATACAGTAGTAGATACAATATGTATAGGTAGTAAATACAGTATGTATAGGTAGTAGATACAGTAGTAGATACAGTATGTATAGGTAGTAAATACAGTATCTATAGGTAGTAGATAAAGTAGTAGATACAGTATCTATAGGTAGTAGATACAATATGTATAGGTAGTAGATACTTTATGTATCTATAGGTAGTAGATACAGTATCTATAGGTAGTAGATACAGTATGTATAGGTAGTAGATACAGTATCTATAGGTAGTAGATACAGTATATATAGGTAGTAGATACAGTATGTATATATAGGTAGTAGATACAGTATCTATAGGTAGTAGATACAGTATGTATAGGAAGAAGATACAGTATATATAGGTAGTAGATACAGTATGTATAGGTAGTAGATACAGTATGTATAGGTAGTAGATACAGTATCTATAGGTAGTAGCTACAGTATATATAGGTAGTAGATACAGTATATATAGGTAGTAGATACAGTATATATAGGTAGTAGATACAGTATCTATAGGTAGTAGATACAGTGTGTATAGGTAGTAGATACAGTATGTATAGGTAGTAGATACAGTATATATAGGTAGTAGATACAGTATGTATATATAGGTAGTAGATACAGTATATATAGGTAGTAGATACAGTATGTATAGGTAGTAGATACAGTATATATAGGTAGTAGATACTGTATCTACTACCTATATATACTGTATGTATAGGTAGTAGATACAGTATCTATAGGTAGTATATACAGTATGTATAGGTAGTAGATACAGTATGTATATATAGGTAGTAGATACAGTATATATAGGTAGTATATACAGTGTGTATAGGTAGTAGATACAGTATATATAGGTAGTAGATACAGTATCTATAGGTAGTATATACAGTATGTATAGGTAGTAGATACAGTATATATAGGTAGTAGCTACAGTATATATAGGTAGTAGATACAGTATGTATCTATAGGTAGTAGATACAATATATATAGGTAGTAGATACAGTATGTATAGGTAGTAGATACAGTATCTATAGGTAGTAGTTACAGTATGTATAGGTAGTAGATACAGTATATATAGGTAGTAGATACAGTATATATAGGTAGTAGATACAGTATCTATAGGTAGTAGATACAGTATCTATAGGTAGTAGATACAGTATGTATAGGTAGTAGCTACAGTATGTATAGGTAGTAGATACAGTATCTATAGGTAGTAGTTACAGTATGTATATATAGGTAGTAGATACAGTATATATAGGTAGTAGATACAGTATCTATAGGTAGTAGATACAGTATCTATAGGTAGTAGATACAGTATCTATAGGTAGTAGTTACAGTATGTATAGGTAGTAGATACAGTATGTGTCTATAGGTAGTAGATACAGTATCTATAGGTAGTAGATACAGTATCTATAGGTAGTAGTTACAGTATATATAGGTAGTAGATACTGTATATATAGGTAGTAGATACAGTATGTATAGGTAGTAGATACAGTATATATAGGTAGTAGCTACAGTATATATAGGTAGTAGCTACAGTATCTATAGGTAGTAGTTACAGTATGTATATATCGGTAGTAGATACAGTATATATAGGTAGTAGATACAGTATCTATAGGTAGTAGATACAGTATCTATAGGTAGTAGATACAGTAGTAGATACAGTATCTATAGGTAGTAGTTACAGTATGTATAGGTAGTAGTTACAGTATATATAGGTAGTAGATACAGTATGTGTCTATAGGTAGTAGATACAGTATGTGTCTATAGGTAGTAGATACAGTATCTATAGGTAGTAGTTACAGTATATATAGGTAGTAGTTACAGTATATATAGGTAGTAGATACAGTATGTGTCTATAGGTAGTAGATACAGTTTGTATCTATAGGTAGTAGATACAGTATCTATAGGTAGTAGTTACAGTATATATAGGTAGTAGATACTGTATATATAGGTAGTAGATACAGTATGTATAGGTAGTAGATACAGTATCTATAGGTAGTAGATACAGTATGTATAGGTAGTAGATACAGTATATATAGGTAGTAGATACAGTATATATAGGTAGTAGATACATTATGTATAGGTAGTAGATACAGTAGTAGATACAGTATGTATAGGTAGTAAATACAGTATGTATAGGTAGTAGATACAGTATCTATAGGTAGTAGATACAATATGTATAGGTAGTAGATACTTTATGTATCTATAGGTAGTAGATACAGTATCTATAGGTAGTAGTTACAGTATGTATAGGTAGTAGATACAGTATCTATAGGTAGTAGATACTGTATCTATAGGTAGTAGATACAGTATCTATAGGTAGTATATACAGTATGTATAGGTAGTAGATACAGTATCTATAGGTAGTATATACAGTATGTATAGGTAGTATATACAGTATGTATCTATAGGTAGTAGATACAGTATCTATAGGTAGTAGATACAGTATCTATAGGTAGTAGATACAGTATCTATAGGTAGTAGATACAGTATCTCTAGGTAGTAGATACAGTATCTATAGGTAGTAGATACAGTTTGTATCTATAGGTAGTAGATACAGTATCTATAGGTAGTATATACAGTATGTATAGGTAGTAGATACAGTATCTATAGGTAGTAGTTACAGTATCTATAGGTAGTAGATACAGTATGTATAGGTAGTAGTTACAGTATGTATAGGTAGTAGATACAGTATGTATCTATAGGTAGTAGATACAGTATCTATAGGTAGTATATACAGTATCTATAGGTAGTAGATACAGTATCTATAGGTAGTAGTTACAGTATCTATAGGTAGTAGATACAGTATCTATAGGTAGTAGTTACAGTATCGATAGGTAGTAGTTACAGTATGTATAGGTAGTAGATACAGTATGTATAGGTAGTAGATACAGTATCTATAGGTAGTAGATACAGTATCTATAGGTAGTAGATACAGTATCTATAGGTAGTAGTTACAGTATGTATCTATAGGTAGTAGTTACAGTATGTATCTATAGGTAGTAGTTACAGTATGTATCTATAGGTAGTAGATACAGTATCTATAGGTAGTAGATACTGTATCTATAGGTAGTAGATACAGTATCTATAGGTAGTAGATACAGTATCTATAGGTAGTAGTTACATTATGTATCTATAGGTAGTAGTTACAGTATGTATCTATAGGTAGTAGATACAGTATCTATAGGTAGTAGATACAGTTTGTATCTATAGGTAGTAGATACAGTATATATAGGTAGTAGATACAGTATCTATAGGTAGTAGATACAGTATATATAGGTAGTAGATACAGTATATATAGGTAGTAGATACAGTATGTATAGGTAGTAGATACAGTATGTATAGGTAGTAAATACAGTATGTATAGGTAGTAGATACAGTATGTATAGGTAGTAGATACAGTAGTAGATACAGTATGTATAGGTAGTAGATACAGTATCTATAGGTAGTAGTTACAGTATCTATAGGTAGTAGATACAGTTTGTATCTATAGGTAGTAGATACAGTATCTATAGGTAGTATATACAGTATGTATAGGTAGTAGATACAGTATCTATAGGTAGTAGTTACAGTATCTATAGGTAGTAGATACAGTATGTATAGGTAGTAGTTACAGTATGTATAGGTAGTAGATACAGTATGTATCTATAGGTAGTAGATACAGTATCTATAGGTAGTATATACAGTATCTATAGGTAGTAGATACAGTATCTATAGGTAGTAGATACAGTATCTATAGGTAGTAGATACAGTAGTAGATACAGTATCTATAGGTAGTAGTTACAGTATGTATAGGTAGTAGTTACAGTATATATAGGTAGTAGATACAGTATGTGTCTATAGGTAGTAGATACAGTATGTGTCTATAGGTAGTAGATACAGTATCTATAGGTAGTAGTTACAGTATATATAGGTAGTAGTTACAGTATATATAGGTAGTAGATACAGTATGTGTCTATAGGTAGTAGATACAGTATCTATAGGTAGTAGATACAGTATCTATAGGTAGTAGTTACAGTATATATAGGTAGTAGATACTGTATATATAGGTAGTAGATACAGTATGTATAGGTAGTAGATACAGTATCTATAGGTAGTAGATACAGTATGTATAGGTAGTAGATACAGTATATATAGGTAGTAGATACAGTATATATAGGTAGTAGATACATTATGTATAGGTAGTAGATACAGTAGTAGATACAGTATGTATAGGTAGTAAATACAGTATGTATATGTAGTAGATACAGTATCTATAGGTAGTAGATACAATATGTATAGGTAGTAGATACTTTATGTATCTATAGGTAGTAGATACAGTATCTATAGGTAGTAGTTACAGTATGTATAGGTAGTAGATACAGTATCTATAGGTAGTAGATACTGTATCTATAGGTAGTAGATACAGTATCTATAGGTAGTATATACAGTATGTATAGGTAGTAGATACAGTATCTATAGGTAGTATATACAGTATGTATAGGTAGTATATACAGTATGTATCTATAGGTAGTAGATACAGTATCTATAGGTAGTATATACAGTATCTATAGGTAGTAGATACAGTATATATAGGTAGTAGATACAGTTTGTATCTATAGGTAGTAGATACAGTATCTATAGGTAGTAGATACAGTATCTATAGGTAGTAGATACAGTATCTCTAGGTAGTAGATACAGTATCTATAGGTAGTAGATACAGTTTGTATCTATAGGTAGTAGATACAGTATCTATAGGTAGTATATACAGTATGTATAGGTAGTAGATACAGTATCTATAGGTAGTAGTTACAGTATCTATAGGTAGTAGATACAGTATGTATAGGTAGTAGTTACAGTATGTATAGGTAGTAGATACAGTATGTATCTATAGGTAGTAGATACAGTATCTATAGGTAGTATATACAGTATCTATAGGTAGTAGATACAGTATCTATAGGTAGTAGTTACAGTATCTATAGGTAGTAGATACAGTATCTATAGGTAGTAGTTACAGTATCGATAGGTAGTAGTTACAGTATGTATAGGTAGTAGATACAGTATGTATAGGTAGTAGATACAGTATCTATAGGTAGTAGATACAGTATCTATAGGTAGTAGATACAGTATCTATAGGTAGTAGTTACAGTATGTATCTATAGGTAGTAGTTACAGTATGTATCTATAGGTAGTAGTTACAGTATGTATCTATAGGTAGTAGATACAGTATCTATAGGTAGTAGATACTGTATCTATAGGTAGTAGATACAGTATCTATAGGTAGTAGATACAGTATCTATAGGTAGTAGTTACATTATGTATCTATAGGTAGTAGTTACAGTATGTATCTATAGGTAGTAGATACAGTATCTATAGGTAGTAGATACAGTTTGTATCTATAGGTAGTAGATACAGTATATATAGGTAGTAGATACAGTATCTATAGGTAGTAGATACAGTATATATAGGTAGTAGATACAGTATATATAGGTAGTAGATACAGTATGTATAGGTAGTAGATACAGTATGTATAGGTAGTAAATACAGTATGTATAGGTAGTAGATACAGTATGTATAGGTAGTAGATACAGTAGTAGATACAGTATGTATAGGTAGTAGATACAGTATCTATAGGTAGTAGTTACAGTATCTATAGGTAGTAGATACAGTTTGTATCTATAGGTAGTAGATACAGTATCTATAGGTAGTATATACAGTATGTATAGGTAGTAGATACAGTATCTATAGGTAGTAGTTACAGTATCTATAGGTAGTAGATACAGTATGTATAGGTAGTAGTTACAGTATGTATAGGTAGTAGATACAGTATGTATCTATAGGTAGTAGATACAGTATCTATAGGTAGTATATACAGTATCTATAGGTAGTAGATACAGTATCTATAGGTAGTAGTTACAGTATCTATAGGTAGTAGATACAGTATCTATAGGTAGTAGTTACAGTATCTATAGGTAGTAGTTACAGTATGTATAGGTAGTAGATACAGTATGTATAGGTAGTAGATACAGTATCTATAGGTAGTAGATACAGTATCTATAGGTAGTAGATACAGTATCTATAGGTAGTAGTTACAGTATGTATCTATAGGTAGTAGTTACAGTATGTATCTATAGGTAGTAGTTACAGTATGTATCTATAGGTAGTAGATACAGTATCTATAGGTAGTAGATACTGTATCTATAGGTAGTAGATACAGTATCTATAGGTAGTAGATACAGTATCTATAGGTAGTAGTTACATTATGTATCTATAGGTAGTAGTTACAGTATGTATCTATAGGTAGTAGATACAGTATCTATAGGTAGTAGATACAGTTTGTATCTATAGGTAGTAGATACAGTATATATAGGTAGTAGATACAGTATCTATAGGTAGTAGATACAGTATATATAGGTAGTAGATACAGTATATATAGGTAGTAGATACAGTATGTATAGGTAGTAGATACAGTATGTATAGGTAGTAAATACAGTATGTATAGGTAGTAGATACAGTATGTATAGGTAGTAGATACAGTAGTAGATACAGTATGTATAGGTAGTAGATACAGTATCTATAGGTAGTAGTTACAGTATCTATAGGTAGTAGATACAGTTTGTATCTATAGGTAGTAGATACAGTATCTATAGGTAGTATATACAGTATGTATAGGTAGTAGATACAGTATCTATAGGTAGTAGTTACAGTATCTATAGGTAGTAGATACAGTATGTATAGGTAGTAGTTACAGTATGTATAGGTAGTAGATACAGTATGTATCTATAGGTAGTAGATACAGTATCTATAGGTAGTATATACAGTATCTATAGGTAGTAGATACAGTATCTATAGGTAGTAGTTACAGTATCTATAGGTAGTAGATACAGTATCTATAGGTAGTAGTTACAGTATCTATAGGTAGTAGTTACAGTATGTATAGGTAGTAGATACAGTATGTATAGGTAGTAGATACAGTATCTATAGGTAGTAGATACAGTATCTATAGGTAGTAGATACAGTATCTATAGGTAGTAGTTACAGTATGTATCTATAGGTAGTAGTTACAGTATGTATCTATAGGTAGTAGTTACAGTATGTATCTATAGGTAGTAGATACAGTATCTATAGGTAGTAGATACTGTATCTATAGGTAGTAGATACAGTATCTATAGGTAGTAGATACAGTATCTATAGGTAGTAGTTACAGTATGTATCTATAGGTAGTAGTTACAGTATGTATCTATAGGTAGTAGATACAGTATCTATAGGTAGTAGATACAGTTTGTATCTATAGGTAGTAGATACAGTATCTATAGGTAGTAGATACAGTATCTATAGGTAGTAGATACAGTATATATAGGTAGTAGATACAGTATATATAGGTAGTAGATACAGTATGTATAGGTAGTAGATACAGTATGTATAGGTAGTAAATACAGTATGTATAGGTAGTAGATACAGTATGTATAGGTAGTAGATACAGTAGTAGATACAGTATGTATAGGTAGTAGATACAGTGTGTATAGGTAGTAGTTACAGTATGTATATGTAGTAGATACAGTATGTATAGGTAGTATATACAGTATGTTTAGGTAGTAGATACAGTATTTATAGGTAGTAGATACAGTATATATAGGTAGTAGATACAGTATGTGTCTATAGGTAGTAGATACAGTATGTATAGGTAGTAGATACAGTATATATAGGTAGTAGATACAGTATCTATAGGTAGTAGATACAGTATCTATAGGTAGTAGATACAGTAGTAGATACAGTATCTATAGGTAGTAGTTACAGTATGTATAGGTAGTAGATACAGTATGTGTCTATAGGTAGTAGATACAGTATGTGTCTATAGGTAGTAGATACAGTATCTATAGGTAGTAGTTACAGTATATATAGGTAGTAGTTACAGTATATATAGGTAGTAGATACAGTATGTGTCTATAGGTAGTAGATACAGTATCTATAGGTAGTAGATACAGTATCTATAGGTAGTAGTTACAGTATATATAGGTAGTAGATACTGTATATATAGGTAGTAGATACAGTATGTATAGGTAGTAGATACAGTATCTATAGGTAGTAGATACAGTATGTATAGGTAGTAGATACAGTATATATAGGTAGTAGATACAGTATATATAGGTAGTAGATACATTATGTATAGGTAGTAGATACAGTAGTAGATACAGTATGTATAGGTAGTAAATACAGTATGTATAGGTAGTAGATACAGTATCTATAGGTAGTAGATACAATATGTATAGGTAGTAGATACTTTATGTATCTATAGGTAGTAGATACAGTATCTATAGGTAGTAGTTACAGTATGTATAGGTAGTAGATACAGTATCTATAGGTAGTAGATACTGTATCTATAGGTAGTAGATACAGTATCTATAGGTAGTATATACAGTATGTATAGGTAGTAGATACAGTATCTATAGGTAGTATATACAGTATGTATAGGTAGTATATACAGTATGTATCTATAGGTAGTAGATACAGTATCTATAGGTAGTATATACAGTATCTATAGGTAGTAGATACAGTATATATAGGTAGTAGATACAGTTTGTATCTATAGGTAGTAGATACAGTATCTATAGGTAGTAGATACAGTATCTATAGGTAGTAGATACAGTATCTCTAGGTAGTAGATACAGTATCTATAGGTAGTAGATACAGTTTGTATCTATAGGTAGTAGATACAGTATCTATAGGTAGTATATACAGTATGTATAGGTAGTAGATACAGTATCTATAGGTAGTAGTTACAGTATCTATAGGTAGTAGATACAGTATGTATAGGTAGTAGTTACAGTATGTATAGGTAGTAGATACAGTATGTATCTATAGGTAGTAGATACAGTATCTATAGGTAGTATATACAGTATCTATAGGTAGTAGATACAGTATCTATAGGTAGTAGTTACAGTATCTATAGGTAGTAGATACAGTATCTATAGGTAGTAGTTACAGTATCTATAGGTAGTAGTTACAGTATGTATAGGTAGTAGATACAGTATGTATAGGTAGTAGATACAGTATCTATAGGTAGTAGATACAGTATCTATAGGTAGTAGATACAGTATCTATAGGTAGTAGTTACAGTATGTATCTATAGGTAGTAGTTACAGTATGTATCTATAGGTAGTAGTTACAGTATGTATCTATAGGTAGTAGATACAGTATCTATAGGTAGTAGATACTGTATCTATAGGTAGTAGATACAGTATCTATAGGTAGTAGATACAGTATCTATAGGTAGTAGTTACAGTATGTATCTATAGGTAGTAGTTACAGTATGTATCTATAGGTAGTAGATACAGTATCTATAGGTAGTAGATACAGTTTGTATCTATAGGTAGTAGATACAGTATCTATAGGTAGTAGATACAGTATCTATAGGTAGTAGATACAGTATATATAGGTAGTAGATACAGTATATATAGGTAGTAGATACAGTATGTATAGGTAGTAGATACAGTATGTATAGGTAGTAAATACAGTATGTATAGGTAGTAGATACAGTATGTATAGGTAGTAGATACAGTAGTAGATACAGTATGTATAGGTAGTAGATACAGTATCTATAGGTAGTAGTTACAGTATCTATAGGTAGTAGATACAGTTTGTATCTATAGGTAGTAGATACAGTATCTATAGGTAGTATATACAGTATGTATAGGTAGTAGATACAGTATCTATAGGTAGTAGTTACAGTATCTATAGGTAGTAGATACAGTATGTATAGGTAGTAGTTACAGTATGTATAGGTAGTAGATACAGTATGTATCTATAGGTAGTAGATACAGTATCTATAGGTAGTATATACAGTATCTATAGGTAGTAGATACAGTATCTATAGGTAGTAGTTACAGTATCTATAGGTAGTAGATACAGTATCTATAGGTAGTAGTTACAGTATCTATAGGTAGTAGTTACAGTATGTATAGGTAGTAGATACAGTATGTATAGGTAGTAGATACAGTATCTATAGGTAGTAGATACAGTATCTATAGGTAGTAGATACAGTATCTATAGGTAGTAGTTACAGTATGTATCTATAGGTAGTAGTTACAGTATGTATCTATAGGTAGTAGTTACAGTATGTATCTATAGGTAGTAGATACAGTATCTATAGGTAGTAGATACTGTATCTATAGGTAGTAGATACAGTATCTATAGGTAGTAGATACAGTATCTATAGGTAGTAGTTACAGTATGTATCTATAGGTAGTAGTTACAGTATGTATCTATAGGTAGTAGATACAGTATCTATAGGTAGTAGATACAGTTTGTATCTATAGGTAGTAGATACAGTATCTATAGGTAGTAGATACAGTATCTATAGGTAGTAGATACAGTATATATAGGTAGTAGATACAGTATATATAGGTAGTAGATACAGTATGTATAGGTAGTAGATACAGTATGTATAGGTAGTAAATAGAGTATGTATAGGTAGTAGATACAGTATGTATAGGTAGTAGATACAGTAGTAGATACAGTATGTATAGGTAGTAGATACAGTGTGTATAGGTAGTAGTTACAGTATGTATATGTAGTAGATACAGTATGTATAGGTAGTATATACAGTATGTTTAGGTAGTAGATACAGTATTTATAGGTAGTAGATACAGTATATATAGGTAGTAGATACAGTATGTGTCTATAGGTAGTAGATACAGTATGTATAGGTAGTAGATACAGTATGTATAGGTAGTAGTTACAGTATATATAGGTAGTATATACAGTATGTATAGGTAGTAGATACAGTATGTATAGGTAGTATATACAGTATGTATAGGTAGTAGATACAGTATATATAGGTAGTAGATACAGTATCTATAGGTAGTAGATACAGTATCTATAGGTAGTAGTTACATATGTATAGGTGGTAGTTACAGTATCTATAGGTAGTAGATACAGTATGTATAGGTAGTAGATACAGTATATATAGGTAGTAGATACAGTATCTATAGGTAGTAGATACAGTATCTATAGGTTGTAGTTACAGTATGTATAGGTAGTAGATACAGTATATATAGGTAGTAGATACAGTATCTATAGGTAGTAGATACAGTATCTATAGGTAGTAGATACAGTATCTATAGGTAGTAGATACAGTATCTATAGGTAGTAGTTACAGTATGTATAGGTAGTAGTTACAGTATCTATAGGTAGTAGATACAGTATGTATAGGTAGTAGATACAGTGTATATAGGTAGTAGATACAGTATATATAGGTAGTAGATACAGTATGTATAGGTAGTAGTTACAGTATATATAGGTAGTAGATACAGTATATATAGGTAGTAGATACAGTATGTATAGGTAGTAGATACAGTATCTATAGGTAGTAGTTACAGTATGTATATATAGGTAGTAGATACAGTTTGTATCTATAGGTAGTAGATACAGTATGTATAGGTAGTAGTTACATATGTATAGGTGGTAGTTACAGTATCTATAGGTAGTAGATACAGTATATATATATAGGTAGTAGATACAGTATCTATAGGTAGTAGATACAGTATATATAGGTAGTAGATACAGTATGTATAAGTAGGAGATACAGTATATAAAGGTAGTAGATACAGTATATATAGGTAGTAGATACAGTATCTATAGGTAGTACAGTATATATAGGTAGTAGTTACAGTATATATAGGTAGTAGATACAGTATATATAGGTAGTAGATACAGTATATATAGGTAGTAGATACAGTATGTATAGGTAGTAGTTACAGTATGTATATATAGGTAGTAGATACAGTATGTATAGGTAGTAGATACAGTATGTAAAGGTAGTAGTTACAGTATATATAGGTAGTAGATACAGTATATATAGGTAGTAGATACAGTATATATAGGTAGTAGTTACAGTATCTATAGGTAGTAGCTACAGTATATATAGGTAGTAGATACAGTATATATAGGTAGTAGTTACAGTATCTATAGGTAGTAGTTACAGTATGTATATATAGGTAGTAGTTACAGTATGTATATATAGGTAGTAGATACAGTATGTATAGGTAGTAGTTACAGTATGTATATATAGGTAGTAGTTACAGTATGTATATATAGGTAGTAGATACAGTATGTATAGGTAGTAGTTACAGTATATATAGGTAGTAGATACAGTATATATAGGTAGTAGATACAGTATGTATAGGTAGTAGATACAGTATCTATAGGTAGTAGTTACAGTATGTATATATAGGTAGTAGATACAGTTTGTATCTATAGGTAGTAGATACAGTATGTATAGGTAGTAGTTACATATGTATAGGTGGTAGTTACAGTATCTATAGGTAGTAGATACAGTATATATATATAGGTAGTAGATACAGTATCTATAGGTGGTAGATACAGTATATATAGGTAGTAGATACAGTATGTATAGGTAGTATATACAGTATGTATAGGTAGTAGATACAGTATATATAGGTAGTAGATACAGTATATATAGGTAGTAGATACAGTATCTATAGGTAGTAGTTACAGTATGTATAGGTAGTAGTTACAGTATCTATAGGTAGTAGATACAGTATCTATAGGTAGTAGATACAGTATCTATAGGTAGTAGATACAGTATCTATAGGTAGTAGTTACAGTATGTATAGGTAGTAGTTACAGTATCTATAGGTAGTAGATACAGTATGTATAGGTAGTAGATACAGTGTATATAGGTAGTAGATACAGTATATATAGGTAGTAGATACAGTATGTATAGGTAGTAGTTACAGTATATATAGGTAGTAGATACAGTATATATAGGTAGTAGATACAGTATGTATAGGTAGTAGATACAGTATCTATAGGTAGTAGTTACAGTATGTATATATAGGTAGTAGATACAGTTTGTATCTATAGGTAGTAGATACAGTATGTATAGGTAGTAGTTACATATGTATAGGTGGTAGTTACAGTATCTATAGGTAGTAGATACAGTATATATATATAGGTAGTAGATACAGTATCTATAGGTAGTAGATACAGTATATATAGGTAGTAGATACAGTATGTATAAGTAGGAGATACAGTATATAAAGGTAGTAGATACAGTATATATAGGTAGTAGATACAGTATCTATAGGTAGAAGATACAGTATATATAGGTAGTAGTTACAGTATATATAGGTAGTAGATACAGTATATATAGGTAGTAGATACAGTATATATAGGTAGTAGATACAGTATGTATAGGTAGTAGTTACAGTATGTATATATAGGTAGTAGATACAGTATGTATAGGTAGTAGATACAGTATGTAAAGGTAGTAGTTACAGTATATATAGGTAGTAGATACAGTATATATAGGTAGTAGATACAGTATATATAGGTAGTAGTTACAGTATCTATAGGTAGTAGCTACAGTATATATAGGTAGTAGATACAGTATATATAGGTAGTAGTTACAGTATCTATAGGTAGTAGTTACAGTATGTATATATAGGTAGTAGTTACAGTATGTATATATAGGTAGTAGATACAGTATGTATAGGTAGTAGTTACAGTATGTATATATAGGTAGTAGTTACAGTATGTATATAGAGGTAGTAGATACAGTATGTATAGGTAGTAGTTACAGTATATATAGGTAGTAGATACAGTATATATAGGTAGTAGATACAGTATGTATAGGTAGTAGATACAGTATCTATAGGTAGTAGTTACAGTATGTATATATAGGTAGTAGATACAGTTTGTATCTATAGGTAGTAGATACAGTATCTATAGGTAGTAGATACAGTATGTATAGGTAGTAGTTACATATGTATAGGTGGTAGTTACAGTATCTATAGGTAGTAGATACAGTATATATATATAGGTAGTAGATACAGTATCTATAGGTGGTAGATACAGTATATATAGGTAGTAGATACATTATGTATAGGTAGGAGATACAGTATATATAGGTAGTAGATACAGTATATATAGGTAGTAGATACAGTATCTATAGGTAGTAGCTACAGTATATATAGGTAGTAGATACAGTATATATAGGTAGTAGATACAGTATATATAGGTAGTAGATACAGTATCTATAGGTAGTAGATACAGTGTGTATAGGTAGTAGATACAGTATGTATAGGTAGTAGATACAGTATATATAGGTAGTAGATACAGTATGTATATATAGGTAGTAGATACAGTATATATAGGTAGTAGATACAGTATATATAGGTAGTAGATACAGTATGTATCTATAGGTAGTAGATACAGTATGTATCTATAGGTAGTAGTTACAGTATGTATCTATAGGTAGTAGTTACAGTATGTATCTATAGGTAGTAGATACAGTATCTATAGGTAGTAGATACTGTATCTATAGGTAGTAGATACAGTATCTATAGGTAGTAGATACAGTATCTATAGGTAGTAGTTACAGTATGTATCTATAGGTAGTAGTTACAGTATGTATCTATAGGTAGTAGATACAGTATCTATAGGTAGTAGATACAGTTTGTATCTATAGGTAGTAGATACAGTATCTATAGGTAGTAGATACAGTATCTATAGGTAGTAGATACAGTATATATAGGTAGTAGATACAGTATATATAGGTAGTAGATACAGTATGTATAGGTAGTAGATACAGTATGTATAGGTAGTAAATACAGTATGTATAGGTAGTAGATACAGTATGTATAGGTAGTAGATACAGTAGTAGATACAGTATGTATAGGTAGTAGATACAGTATCTATAGGTAGTAGTTACAGTATCTATAGGTAGTAGATACAGTTTGTATCTATAGGTAGTAGATACAGTATCTATAGGTAGTATATACAGTATGTATAGGTAGTAGATACAGTATCTATAGGTAGTAGTTACAGTATCTATAGGTAGTAGATACAGTATGTATGTGTAGTAGTTACAGTATGTATAGGTAGTAGATACAGTATGTATCTATAGGTAGTAGATACAGTATCTATAGGTAGTATATACAGTATCTATAGGTAGTAGATACAGTATCTATAGGTAGTAGTTACAGTATCTATAGGTAGTAGATACAGTATCTATAGGTAGTAGTTACAGTATCTATAGGTAGTAGTTACAGTATGTATAGGTAGTAGATACAGTATGTATAGGTAGTAGATACAGTATCTATAGGTAGTAGATACAGTATCTATAGGTAGTAGATACAGTATCTATAGGTAGTAGTTACAGTATGTATCTATAGGTAGTAGTTACAGTATGTATCTATAGGTAGTAGTTACAGTATGTATCTATAGGTAGTAGATACAGTATCTATAGGTAGTAGATACTGTATCTATAGGTAGTAGATACAGTATCTATAGGTAGTAGATACAGTATCTATAGGTAGTAGTTACAGTATGTATCTATAGGTAGTAGTTACAGTATGTATCTATAGGTAGTAGATACAGTATCTATAGGTAGTAGATACAGTTTGTATCTATATGTAGTAGATACAGTATCTATAGGTAGTAGATACAGTATCTATAGGTAGTAGATACAGTATATATAGGTAGTAGATACAGTATGTATAGGTAGTAGATACAGTATGTATAGGTAGTAAATACAGTATGTATAGGTAGTAGATACAGTATGTATAGGTAGTAGATACAGTAGTAGATACAGTATGTATAGGTAGTAGATACAGTGTGTATAGGTAATAGTTACAGTATGTATATGTAGTAGATACAGTATGTATAGGTAGTATATACAGTATGTTTAGGTAGTAGATACAGTATTTATAGGTAGTAGATACAGTATATATAGGTAGTAGATACAGTATGTGTCTATAGGTAGTAGATACAGTATGTATAGGTAGTAGATACAGTATGTATAGGTAGTAGTTACAGTATATATAGGTAGTATATACAGTATGTATAGGTAGTAGATACAGTATGTATAGGTAGTATATACAGTATGTATAGGTAGTAGATACAGTATATATAGGTAGTAGATACAGTATCTATAGGTAGTAGATACAGTATCTATAGGTAGTAGTTACATATGTATAGGTGGTAGTTACAGTATCTATAGGTAGTAGATACAGTATGTATAGGTAGTAGATACAGTATATATAGGTAGTAGATACAGTATCTATAGGTAGTAGATACAGTATCTATAGGTTGTAGTTACAGTATGTATAGGTAGTAGATACAGTATATATAGGTAGTAGATACAGTATCTATAGGTAGTAGATACAGTATCTATAGGTAGTAGATACAGTATCTATAGGTAGTAGATACAGTATCTATAGGTAGTAGTTACAGTATGTATAGGTAGTAGTTACAGTATCTATAGGTAGTAGATACAGTATGTATAGGTAGTAGATACAGTGTATATAGGTAGTAGATACAGTATATATAGGTAGTAGATACAGTATGTATAGGTAGTAGTTACAGTATATATAGGTAGTAGATACAGTATATATAGGTAGTAGATACAGTATGTATAGGTAGTAGATACAGTATCTATAGGTAGTAGTTACAGTATGTATATATAGGTAGTAGATACAGTTTGTATCTATAGGTAGTAGATACAGTATGTATAGGTAGTAGTTACATATGTATAGGTGGTAGTTACAGTATCTATAGGTAGTAGATACAGTATATATATATAGGTAGTAGATACAGTATCTATAGGTAGTAGATACAGTATATATAGGTAGTAGATACAGTATGTATAAGTAGGAGATACAGTATATAAAGGTAGTAGATACAGTATATATAGGTAGTAGATACAGTATCTATAGGTAGTAGATACAGTATATATAGGTAGTAGTTACAGTATATATAGGTAGTAGATACAGTATATATAGGTAGTAGATACAGTATATATAGGTAGTAGATACAGTATGTATAGGTAGTAGTTACAGTATGTATATATAGGTAGTAGATACAGTATGTATAGGTAGTAGATACAGTATGTAAAGGTAGTAGTTACAGTATATATAGGTAGTAGATACAGTATATATAGGTAGTAGATACAGTATATATAGGTAGTAGTTACAGTATCTATAGGTAGTAGCTACAGTATATATAGGTAGTAGATACAGTATATATAGGTAGTAGTTACAGTATCTATAGGTAGTAGTTACAGTATGTATATATAGGTAGTAGTTACAGTATGTATATATAGGTAGTAGATACAGTATGTATAGGTAGTAGTTACAGTATGTATATATAGGTAGTAGTTACAGTATGTATATATAGGTAGTAGATACAGTATGTATAGGTAGTAGTTACAGTATATATAGGTAGTAGATACAGTATATATAGGTAGTAGATACAGTATGTATAGGTAGTAGATACAGTATCTATAGGTAGTAGTTACAGTATGTATATATAGGTAGTAGATACAGTTTGTATCTATAGGTAGTAGATACAGTATGTATAGGTAGTAGTTACATATGTATAGGTGGTAGTTACAGTATCTATAGGTAGTAGATACAGTATATATATATAGGTAGTAGATACAGTATCTATAGGTGGTAGATACAGTATATATAGGTAGTAGATACAGTATGTATAGGTAGTATATACAGTATGTATAGGTAGTAGATACAGTATATATAGGTAGTAGATACAGTATATATAGGTAGTAGATACAGTATCTATAGGTAGTAGTTACAGTATGTATAGGTAGTAGTTACAGTATCTATAGGTAGTAGATACAGTATCTATAGGTAGTAGATACAGTATCTATAGGTAGTAGATACAGTATCTATAGGTAGTAGTTACAGTATGTATAGGTAGTAGTTACAGTATCTATAGGTAGTAGATACAGTATGTATAGGTAGTAGATACAGTGTATATAGGTAGTAGATACAGTATATATAGGTAGTAGATACAGTATGTATAGGTAGTAGTTACAGTATATATAGGTAGTAGATACAGTATATATAGGTAGTAGATACAGTATGTATAGGTAGTAGATACAGTATCTATAGGTAGTAGTTACAGTATGTATATATAGGTAGTAGATACAGTTTGTATCTATAGGTAGTAGATACAGTATGTATAGGTAGTAGTTACATATGTATAGGTGGTAGTTACAGTATCTATAGGTAGTAGATACAGTATATATATATAGGTAGTAGATACAGTATCTATAGGTAGTAGATACAGTATATATAGGTAGTAGATACAGTATGTATAAGTAGGAGATACAGTATATAAAGGTAGTAGATACAGTATATATAGGTAGTAGATACAGTATCTATAGGTAGAAGATACAGTATATATAGGTAGTAGTTACAGTATATATAGGTAGTAGATACAGTATATATAGGTAGTAGATACAGTATATATAGGTAGTAGATACAGTATGTATAGGTAGTAGTTACAGTATGTATATATAGGTAGTAGATACAGTATGTATAGGTAGTAGATACAGTATGTAAAGGTAGTAGTTACAGTATATATAGGTAGTAGATACAGTATATATAGGTAGTAGATACAGTATATATAGGTAGTAGTTACAGTATCTATAGGTAGTAGCTACAGTATATATAGGTAGTAGATACAGTATATATAGGTAGTAGTTACAGTATCTATAGGTAGTAGTTACAGTATGTATATATAGGTAGTAGTTACAGTATGTATATATAGGTAGTAGATACAGTATGTATAGGTAGTAGTTACAGTATGTATATATAGGTAGTAGTTACAGTATGTATATAGAGGTAGTAGATACAGTATGTATAGGTAGTAGTTACAGTATATATAGGTAGTAGATACAGTATATATAGGTAGTAGATACAGTATGTATAGGTAGTAGATACAGTATCTATAGGTAGTAGTTACAGTATGTATATATAGGTAGTAGATACAGTTTGTATCTATAGGTAGTAGATACAGTATCTATAGGTAGTAGATACAGTATGTATAGGTAGTAGTTACATATGTATAGGTGGTAGTTACAGTATCTATAGGTAGTAGATACAGTATATATATATAGGTAGTAGATACAGTATCTATAGGTGGTAGATACAGTATATATAGGTAGTAGATACATTATGTATAGGTAGGAGATACAGTATATATAGGTAGTAGATACAGTATATATAGGTAGTAGATACAGTATCTATAGGTAGTAGCTACAGTATATATAGGTAGTAGATACAGTATATATAGGTAGTAGATACAGTATATATAGGTAGTAGATACAGTATCTATAGGTAGTAGATACAGTGTGTATAGGTAGTAGATACAGTATGTATAGGTAGTAGATACAGTATATATAGGTAGTAGATACAGTATGTATATATAGGTAGTAGATACAGTATATATAGGTAGTAGATACAGTATATATAGGTAGTAGATACAGTATGTATCTATAGGTAGTAGATACTGTATCTACTACCTATATATACTGTATGTATAGGTAGTAGATACAGTATCTATAGGTAGTATATACAGTATGTATAGGTAGTAGATACAGTATGTATATATAGGTAGTAGATACAGTATATATAGGTAGTATATACAGTGTGTATAGGTAGTAGATACAGTATATATAGGTAGTAGATACAGTATCTATAGGTAGTATATACAGTATGTATAGGTAGTAGATACAGTATATATAGGTAGTAGCTACAGTATATATAGGTAGTAGATACAGTATGTATCTATAGGTAGTAGATACAGTATATATAGGTAGTAGATACAGTATGTATAGGTAGTAGATACAGTATCTATAGGTAGTAGTTACAGTATGTATAGGTAGTAGATACAGTATATATAGGTAGTAGATACAGTATATATAGGTAGTAGATACAGTATCTATAGGTAGTAGATACAGTATCTATAGGTAGTAGATACAGTATGTATAGGTAGTAGCTACAGTATGTATAGGTAGTAGATACAGTATCTATAGGTAGTAGTTACAGTATGTATATATAGGTAGTAGATACAGTATATATAGGTAGTAGATACAGTATCTATAGGTAGTAGATACAGTATCTATAGGTAGTAGATACAGTATCTATAGGTAGTAGTTACAGTATGTATAGGTAGTAGATACAGTATGTGTCTATAGGTAGTAGATACAGTATCTATAGGTAGTAGATACAGTATCTATAGGTAGTAGTTACAGTATATATAGGTAGTAGATACTGTATATATAGGTAGTAGATACAGTATGTATAGGTAGTAGATACAGTATCTATAGGTAGTAGATACAGTATGTATAGGTAGTAGATACAGTATATATATGTAGTAGATACAGTATATATAGGTAGTATATACAGTGTGTATAGGTAGTAGATACAGTATATATAGGTAGTAGATACAGTATATATAGGTAGTATATACAGTATGTATAGGTAGTAGATACAGTATATATAGGTAGTAGATACAGTATATATAGGTAGTATATACAGTGTGTATAGGTAGTAGATACAGTATATATAGGTAGTAGATACAGTATCTATAGGTAGTATATACAGTATGTATAGGTAGTAGATACAGTATGTATAGGTAGTAGATACAGTATCTATAGGTAGTAGATACAGTATGTATAGGTAGTAGATACAGTATATATAGGTAGTAGATACTGTATATATAGGTAGTAGATACAGTATATATAGGTAGTAGCTACAGTATATATAGGTAGTAGCTACAGTATCTATAGGTAGTAGTTACAGTATGTATATATCGGTAGTAGATACAGTATATATAGGTAGTAGATACAGTATCTATAGGTAGTAGATACAGTATCTATAGGTAGTAGATACAGTAGTAGATACAGTATCTATAGGTAGTAGTTACAGTATGTATAGGTAGTAGATACAGTATGTGTCTATAGGTAGTAGATACAGTATCTATAGGTAGTAGATACAGTATGTATAGGTAGTAGTTACAGTATGTATAGGTAGTAGATACAGTATGTATCTATAGGTAGTAGCTACAGTATATATAGGTAGTAGATACAGTATATATAGGTAGTAGATACAGTATGTATATATAGGTAGTAGATAAAGTATCTATAGGTAGTAGATACAGTATGTATAGGTAGTAGATACAGTATCTATAGGTAGTAGATACTGTATATATAGGTAGTAGATACAGTATGTATAGGTAGTAGATACAGTATGTATATATAGGTAGTAGATACAGTATCTATAGGTAGTAGATACTGTATATATTGGTAGTAGATACAGTATGTATTGGTAGTAGTTACAGTATCTATAGGTAGTAGATACAGTATATATAGGTAGTAGATACAGTATGTATAGGTAGTAGATACAGTATCTATAGGTAGTAGATACAGTATATATAGGTAGTAGATACAGTATGTATATATAGGTAGTAGATACAGTATCTATAGGTAGTAGATACAGTATGTATAGGTAGAAGATACAGTATATATAGGTAGTAGATACAGTATGTATAGGTAGTAGATACAGTATGTATAGGTAGTAGATACAGTATCTATAGGTAGTAGCTACAGTATATATAGGTAGTAGATACAGTATATATAGGTAGAGATACAGTATATATAGGTAGTAGATACAGTATCTATAGGTAGTAGATACAGTGTGTATTGGTAGTAGATACAGTATGTATAGGTAGTAGATACAGTATATATAGGTAGTAGATACAGTATGTATATATAGGTAGTAGATACAGTATATATAGGTAGTAGATACAGTATATATAGGTAGTAGATACTTTATGTATCTATAGGTAGTAGATACTGTATCTACTACCTATATATACTGTATGTATAGGTAGTAGATACAGTATCTATAGGTAGTATATACAGTATGTATAGGTAGTAGATACAGTATGTATATATAGGTAGTAGATACAGTATATATAGGTAGTATATACAGTGTGTATAGGTAGTAGATACAGTATATATAGGTAGTAGATACAGTATCTATAGGTAGTATATACAGTATGTATAGGTAGTAGATACAGTATATATAGGTAGTAGCTACAGTATATATAGGTAGTAGATACAGTATGTATCTATAGGTAGTAGATACAGTATATATAGGTAGTAGATACAGTATGTATAGGTAGTAGATACAGTATCTATAGGTAGTAGTTACAGTATGTATAGGTAGTAGATACAGTATATATAGGTAGTAGATACAGTATATATAGGTAGTAGATACAGTATCTATAGGTAGTAGATACAGTATCTATAGGTAGTAGATACAGTATATATAGGTAGTAGATACAGTATATATAGGTAGTAGATACAGTATCTATAGGTAGTAGATACAGTATCTATAGGTAGTAGATACAGTATCTATAGGTAGTAGTTACAGTATGTATAGGTAGTAGATACAGTATGTGTCTATAGGTAGTAGATACAGTATCTATAGGTAGTAGATACAGTATCTATAGGTAGTAGTTACAGTATATATAGGTAGTAGATACTGTATATATAGGTAGTAGATACAGTATGTATAGGTAGTAGATACAGTATCTATAGGTAGTAGATACAGTATGTATAGGTAGTAGATACAGTATATATAGGTAGTAGATACAGTATATATAGGTAGTATATACAGTGTGTATAGGTAGTAGATACAGTATATATAGGTAGTAGATACAGTATCTATAGGTAGTATATACAGTATGTATAGGTAGTAGATACAGTATATATAGGTAGTAGCTACAGTATATATAGGTAGTAGCTACAGTATCTATAGGTAGTAGTTACAGTATGTATATATCGGTAGTAGATACAGTATATATAGGTAGTAGATACAGTATCTATAGGTAGTAGATACAGTATCTATAGGTAGTAGATACAGTAGTAGATACAGTATCTATAGGTAGTAGTTACAGTATGTATAGGTAGTAGTTACAGTATATATAGGTAGTAGATACAGTATGTGTCTATAGGTAGTAGATACAGTATGTGTCTATAGGTAGTAGATACAGTATCTATAGGTAGTAGATACAGTATCTATAGGTAGTAGATACAGTATCTATAGGTAGTAGATACAGTATCTATAGGTAGTAGTTACAGTATATATAGGTAGTAGTTACAGTATATATAGGTAGTAGATACAGTATGTGTCTATAGGTAGTAGATACAGTATCTATAGGTAGTAGATACAGTATCTATAGGTAGTAGTTACAGTATATATAGGTAGTAGATACTGTATATATAGGTAGTAGATACAGTATGTATAGGTAGTAGATACAGTATCTATAGGTAGTAGATACAGTATGTATAGGTAGTAGATACAGTATATATAGGTAGTAGATACAGTATATATAGGTAGTAGATACATTATGTATAGGTAGTAGATACAGTAGTAGATACAGTATGTATAGGTAGTAAATACAGTATGTATAGGTAGTAGATACAGTATCTATAGGTAGTAGATACAATATGTATAGGTAGTAGATACTTTATGTATCTATAGGTAGTAGATACAGTATCTATAGGTAGTAGTTACCGTATGTATAGGTAGTAGATACAGTATCTATAGGTAGTAGATACTGTATCTATAGGTAGTAGATACAGTATCTATAGGTAGTATATACAGTATGTATAGGTAGTAGATACAGTATCTATAGGTAGTATATACAGTATGTATAGGTAGTATATACAGTATGTATCTATAGGTAGTAGATACAGTATCTATAGGTAGTATATACAGTATCTATAGGTAGTAGATACAGTATATATAGGTAGTAGATACAGTTTGTATCTATAGGTAGTAGATACAGTATCTATAGGTAGTAGATACAGTATCTATAGGTAGTAGATACAGTATCTCTAGGTAGTAGATACAGTATCTATAGGTAGTAGATACAGTTTGTATCTATAGGTAGTAGATACAGTATCTATAGGTAGTATATACAGTATGTATAGGTAGTAGATACAGTATCTATAGGTAGTAGTTACAGTATCTATAGGTAGTAGATACAGTATGTATAGGTAGTAGTTACAGTATGTATAGGTAGTGGATACAGTATGTATCTATAGGTAGTAGATACAGTATCTATAGGTAGTATATACAGTATCTATAGGTAGTAGATACAGTATCTATAGGTAGTAGTTACAGTATCTATAGGTAGTAGATACAGTATCTATAGGTAGTAGTTACAGTATCTATAGGTAGTAGTTACAGTATGTATAGGTAGTAGATACAGTATGTATAGGTAGTAGATACAGTATCTATAGGTAGTAGATACAGTATCTATAGGTAGTAGATACAGTATCTATAGGTAGTAGTTACAGTATGTATCTATAGGTAGTAGTTACAGTATGTATCTATAGGTAGTAGTTACAGTATGTATCTATAGGTAGTAGATACAGTATCTATAGGTAGTAGATACTGTATCTATAGGTAGTAGATACAGTATCTATAGGTAGTAGATACAGTATCTATAGGTAGTAGTTACAGTATGTATCTATAGGTAGTAGTTACAGTATGTATCTATAGGTAGTAGATACAGTATCTATAGGTAGTAGATACAGTTTGTATCTATAGGTAGTAGATACAGTATCTATAGGTAGTAGATACAGTATCTATAGGTAGTAGATACAGTATATATAGGTAGTAGATACAGTATATATAGGTAGTAGATACAGTATGTATAGGTAGTAGATACAGTATGTATAGGTAGTAAATACAGTATGTATAGGTAGTAGATACAGTATGTATAGGTAGTAGATACAGTAGTAGATACAGTATGTATAGGTAGTAGATACAGTATCTATAGGTAGTAGTTACAGTATCTATAGGTAGTAGGTACAGTTTGTATCTATAGGTAGTAGATACAGTATCTATAGGTAGTATATACAGTATGTATAGGTAGTAGATACAGTATCTATAGGTAGTAGTTACAGTATCTATAGGTAGTAGATACAGTATGTATAGGTAGTAGTTACAGTATGTATAGGTAGTAGATACAGTATGTATCTATAGGTAGTAGATACAGTATCTATAGGTAGTATATACAGTATCTATAGGTAGTAGATACAGTATCTATAGGTAGTAGTTACAGTATCTATAGGTAGTAGATACAGTATCTATAGGTAGTAGTTACAGTATCTATAGGTAGTAGTTACAGTATGTATAGGTAGTAGATACAGTATGTATAGGTAGTAGATACAGTATCTATAGGTAGTAGATACAGTATCTATAGGTAGTAGTTACAGTATGTATCTATAGGTAGTAGTTACAGTATGTATCTATAGGTAGTAGTTACAGTATGTATCTATAGGTAGTAGATACAGTATCTATAGGTAGTAGATACTGTATCTATAGGTAGTAGATACAGTATCTATAGGTAGTAGATACAGTATCTATAGGTAGTAGTTACAGTATGTATCTATAGGTAGTAGTTACAGTATGTATCTATAGGTAGTAGATACAGTATCTATAGGTAGTAGATACAGTTTGTATCTATAGGTAGTAGATACAGTATCTATAGGTAGTAGATACAGTATCTATAGGTAGTAGATACAGTATATATAGGTAGTAGATACAGTATATATAGGTAGTAGATACAGTATGTATAGGTAGTAGATACAGTATGTATAGGTAGTAAATACAGTATGTATAGGTAGTAGATACAGTATGTATAGGTAGTAGATACAGTAGTAGATACAGTATGTATAGGTAGTAGATACAGTGTGTATAGGTAGTAGTTACAGTATGTATATGTAGTAGATACAGTATGTATAGGTAGTATATACAGTATGTTTAGGTAGTAGATACAGTATTTATAGGTAGTAGATACAGTATATATAGGTAGTAGATACAGTATGTGTCTATAGGTAGTAGATACAGTATGTATAGGTAGTAGATACAGTATGTATAGGTAGTAGTTACAGTATATATAGGTAGTATATACAGTATGTATAGGTAGTAGATACAGTATGTATAGGTAGTATATACAGTATGTATAGGTAGTAGATACAGTATATATAGGTAGTAGATACAGTATCTATAGGTAGTAGATACAGTATCTATAGGTAGTAGTTACATATGTATAGGTGGTAGTTACAGTATCTATAGGTAGTAGATACAGTATGTATAGGTAGTAGATACAGTATATATAGGTAGTAGATACAGTATCTATAGGTAGTAGATACAGTATCTATAGGTTGTAGTTACAGTATGTATAGGTAGTAGATACAGTATATATAGGTAGTAGATACAGTATCTATAGGTAGTAGATACAGTATCTATAGGTAGTAGATACAGTATCTATAGGTAGTAGATACAGTATCTATAGGTAGTAGTTACAGTATGTATAGGTAGTAGTTACAGTATCTATAGGTAGTAGATACAGTATGTATAGGTAGTAGATACAGTGTATATAGGTAGTAGATACAGTATATATAGGTAGTAGATACAGTATGTATAGGTAGTAGTTACAGTATATATAGGTAGTAGATACAGTATATATAGGTAGTAGATACAGTATGTATAGGTAGTAGATACAGTATCTATAGGTAGTAGTTACAGTATGTATATATAGGTAGTAGATACAGTTTGTATCTATAGGTAGTAGATACAGTATGTATAGGTAGTAGTTACATATGTATAGGTGGTAGTTACAGTATCTATAGGTAGTAGATACAGTATATATATATATAGGTAGTAGATACAGTATCTATAGGTAGTAGATACAGTATATATAGGTAGTAGATACAGTATGTATAAGTAGGAGATACAGTATATAAAGGTAGTAGATACAGTATATATAGGTAGTAGATACAGTATCTATAGGTAGTAGATACAGTATATATAGGTAGTAGTTACAGTATATATAGGTAGTAGATACAGTATATATAGGTAGTAGATACAGTATATATAGGTAGTAGATACAGTATGTATAGGTAGTAGTTACAGTATGTATATATAGGTAGTAGATACAGTATGTATAGGTAGTAGATACAGTATGTAAAGGTAGTAGTTACAGTATATATAGGTAGTAGATACAGTATATATAGGTAGTAGATACAGTATATATAGGTAGTAGTTACATTATCTATAGGTAGTAGCTACAGTATATATAGGTAGTAGATACAGTATATATAGGTAGTAGTTAAAGTATCTATAGGTAGTAGTTACAGTATGTATATATAGGTAGTAGTTACAGTATGTATATATAGGTAGTAGATACAGTATGTATAGGTAGTAGTTACAGTATGTATATATAGGTAGTAGTTACAGTATGTATATATAGGTAGTAGATACAGTATGTATAGGTAGAAGTTACAGTATATATAGGTAGTAGATACAGTATATATAGGTAGTAGATACAGTATGTATAGGTAGTAGATACAGTATCTATAGGTAGTAGTTACAGTATGTATATATAGGTAGTAGATACAGTTTGTATCTATAGGTAGTAGATACAGTATGTATAGGTAGTAGTTACATATGTATAGGTGGTAGTTACAGTATCTATAGGTAGTAGATACAGTATATATATATAGGTAGTAGATACAGTATCTATAGGTGGTAGATACAGTATATATAGGTAGTAGATACAGTATGTATAGGTAGTATATACAGTATGTATAGGTAGTAGATACAGTATATATAGGTAGTAGATACAGTATATATAGGTAGTAGATACAGTATCTATAGGTAGTAGTTACAGTATGTATAGGTAGTAGTTACAGTATCTATAGGTAGTAGATACAGTATCTATAGGTAGTAGATACAGTATCTATAGGTAGTAGATACAGTATCTATAGGTAGTAGTTACAGTATGTATAGGTAGTAGTTACAGTATCTATAGGTAGTAGATACAGTATGTATAGGTAGTAGATACAGTGTATATAGGTAGTAGATACAGTATATATAGGTAGTAGATACAGTATGTATAGGTAGTAGATACAGTATCTATAGGTAGTAGTTACAGTATGTATATATAGGTAGTAGATACAGTTTGTATCTATAGGTAGTAGATACAGTATGTATAGGTAGTAGTTACATATGTATAGGTGGTAGTTACAGTATCTATAGGTAGTAGATACAGTATATATATATAGGTAGTAGATACAGTATCTATAGGTAGTAGATACAGTATATATAGGTAGTAGATACAGTATGTATAAGTAGGAGATACAGTATATAAAGGTAGTAGATACAGTATATATAGGTAGTAGATACAGTATCTATAGGTAGAAGATACAGTATATATAGGTAGTAGTTACAGTATATATAGGTAGTAGATACAGTATATATAGGTAGTAGATACAGTATATATAGGTAGTAGATACAGTATGTATAGGTAGTAGTTACAGTATGTATATATACAGTGGGGAGAACAAGTATTTGATACACTGCCGATATTGCAGGTTTTCCTACTTACAAAGCATGTAGAGGTCTGTAATTTTTATCATAGGTACACTTCAACTGCGAGAGACGGAATCTAAAACAAAAATCCAGAAAATCACATTGTATGATTTTTAAGTAATTAATTTGCATTTTATTGCATGACATAAGTATTTGATCACCTACCAACCAGTAAGAATTCCGGCTCTCACAGACCTGTTAGTTTTTCTTTAAGAAGCCCTCCTGTTCTCCACTCATTACCTGTATTAACTGCACCTGTTTGAACTCGTTACCTGTATAAAAGACACCTGTCCACAACCTCAATCAAACAGACTCCAACCTCTCCACAATGGCCAAGACCAGAGAGCTGTGTAAGGATATCAGGGTTAAATTGTAGACCTGCACAAGGCTGGGATGGGCTACAGGACAATAGGCAAGCAGCTTGGTGAGAAGGCAACAACTGTTGGCGCAATTATTAGAAAATGGAAGAAGTTCAAGATGATGGTCAATCACCCTCGGTCTGGGGCTCCATGCAAGATCTCACCTCGTGGGGCATCAATGATCATGAGGAAGGTGAGGGATCAGCCAGAACTACACGGCAGGACCTGGTCAATGACCTGAAGAGAGCTGGGACCACAGTCTCAAAGAAAACCATTAGTAACACACTACGCCGTCATGGATTAAAATCCTGCAGCGCATGCAAGGTCCCCCTGCTCAAGCCAGCGCATGTCCAGGCCCGTCTGAAGTTTGCCAATGACCATCTGGATGATCCAGAGGAGGAATGGGAGAAGGTCATGTGGTCTGTTGAGACAAAAATAGAGCTTTTTGGTCTAAACTCCACTCGCCGTGTTTGGAGGAAGAAGAAGGATGAGTACAACCCCAAGATCACCATCCCAACCGTGAAGCATGGATGTGGAAACATCATTCTTTGGGGATGCTTTTCTGTAAAGGGGACAGGACGACTGCACCGTATTGAGGGGAGGATGGATGGGGCCATGTATCGCGAGATCTTGGCCAACAACCTCCTTCCCTCAGTAAGAGCATTGAAGATGGGTCGTGGCTGGGTCTTCCAGCATGACAACGACCCGAAACACACAGCCAGGGCAACTAAGGAGTGGCTCCATAAGAAGCATCTCAAGGTCCTGGAGTGGCCTAGCCAGTCTCCAGACCTGAACCCAATAGAAAATCTTTGGAGGGAGCTGAAAGTCCGTATTGCCCAGCGACAGCCCCGAAACCTGAAGGATCTGGAGAAGGTCTGTATGGAGGAGTGGGCCAAAATCCCTGCTGCAGTGTGTGCAAACCTGGTCAAGAACTACAGGAAACGTATGATCTCTGTAATTGCAAACTAAGGTTTCTGTACCAAATATTAAGTTCTGCTTTTCTGATGTATCAAATACTTATGTCATGCAATAAAATGCAAATTAATTACTTAAAAATCATACAATGTGATTTTCTGGATTTTTGTTTTAGATTCCGTCTCTCACAGTTGAAGTGTACCTATGATAAAAATTACAGACCTCTACATGCTTTGTAAGTAGGAAAACCTGCAAAATCGGCAGTGTATCAAATACTTGTTCTCCCCACTGTAGGTAGTAGATACAGTATGTATAGGTAGTAGATACAGTATGTAAAGGTAGTAGTTACAGTATATATAGGTAGTAGATACAGTATATATAGGTAGTAGATACAGTATATATAGGTAGTAGTTACAGTATCTATAGGTAGTAGCTACAGTATATATAGGTAGTAGATACAGTATATATAGGTAGTAGTTACAGTATCTATAGGTAGTAGTTACAGTATGTATATATAGGTAGTAGTTACAGTATGTATATATAGGTAGTAGATACAGTATGTATAGGTAGTAGTTACAGTATGTATATATAGGTAGTAGTTACAGTATGTATATAGAGGTAGTAGATACAGTATGTATAGGTAGTAGTTACAGTATATATAGGTAGTAGATACAGTATATATAGGTAGTAGATACAGTATGTATAGGTAGTAGATACAGTATCTATAGGTAGTAGTTACAGTATGTATATATAGGTAGTAGATACAGTTTGTATCTATAGGTAGTAGATACAGTATCTATAGGTAGTAGATACAGTATGTATAGGTAGTAGTTACATATGTATAGGTGGTAGTTACAGTATCTATAGGTAGTAGATACAGTATATATATATAGGTAGTAGATACAGTATCTATAGGTGGTAGATACAGTATATATAGGTAGTAGATACATTATGTATAGGTAGGAGATACAGTATATATAGGTAGTAGATACAGTATATATAGGTAGTAGATACAGTATCTATAGGTAGTAGATACAGTATATATAGGTAGTAGTTACAGTATATATAGGTAGTGGATACAGTATCTATAGGTAGTAGATACAGTATATATAGGTAGTAGATACAGTATCTATAGGTAGTAGTTACAGTATGTATATATAGGTAGTAGATACAGTATGTATAGGTAGTAGATACAGTATCTATAGGTAGTAGATACAGTATATATAGGTAGTAGATACAGTATCTATAGGTAGTAGATACAGTATGTATAGGTAGTAGATACAGTATCTATAGGTAGTAGTTACAGTATATATAGGTAGAATATACAGTATCTATAGGTAGTAGATACAGTATATATAGGTAGTAGATACAGTATATATAGGTAGTAGATACAGTATGTATAGGTAGTAGTTACAGTATATATAGGTAGTAGATACAGTATGTATAGGTAGTAGATACAGTATCTATAGGTAGTAGATACAGTATCTATAGGTAGTAGATACAGTATCTATAGGTAGTAGATACAGTATATATAGGTAGTAGATACAGTATGTATAGGTAGGAGATACAGTATGTATAGGTAGTAGATACAGTATATATAGGTAGTAGATACAGTATCTATAGGTAGTAGATACAGTATATATAGGTAGTAGGTACAGTAGTAGATACAGTATATATAGGTAGTAGTTACAGTATATATAGGTAGTAGATACAGTATGTATAGGTAGTAGATACAGTATGTATCTATAGGTAGTAGATACAGTATCTATAGGTAGTAGATACAGTATCTATAGGTAGTAGATACAGTATATATAGGTAGTAGATACAGTAGTAGATACAGTATATATAGGTAGTAGTTACAGTAGTAGATAAAGTATATATATAGGTAGTAGTTACAGTATATATAGGTAGTAGATACAGTATGTATAGGTAGTAGATACAGTATGTATCTATTGGTAGTAGATACAGTATCTATAGGTAGTAGATACAGTATCTATAGGTAATAGATACAGTATATATAGGTAGTAGATACAGTAGTAGATACAGTATATATAGGTAGTAGTTACAGTAGTAGATAAAGTATATATATAGGTAGTAGTTACAGTATATATAGGTAGTAGATACAGTATGTATAGGTAGTAGATACAGTATGTATCTATTGGTAGTAGATACAGTATCTATAGGTAGTAGATACAGTATGTATAGGTAGTAGATACAGTATCTATAGGTAGTAGATACAGTATGTATCTATAGGTAGTAGATACAGTATGTATAGGTAGTAGATACAGTATCTATAGGTAGTAGATACAGTATGTATCTATAGGTAGTAGATACAGTATCTATAGGTAGTAGATACAGTATCTATAGGTAGTAGATACAGTATGTATAGGTAGTAGATACAGTATCTATAGGTAGTAGTTACAGTATATATAGGTAGTAGATACAGTATCTATAGGTAGTAGATACAGTATATATAGGTAGTAGATACAGTATATATAGGTAGTAGATACAGTATGTATAGGTAGTAGTTACAGTATATATAGGTAGTAGATACAGTATCTATAGGTAGTAGATACAGTATCTATAGGTAGTAGATACAGTATCTATAGGTAGTAGATACAGTATATATAGGTAGTAGGTACAGTAGTAGATACAGTATATATAGGTAGTAGTTACAGTATATATAGGTAGTAGATACAGTATGTATAGGTAGGAGATACAGTATGTATAGGTAGTAGATACAGTATATATAGGTAGTAGATACAGTATCTATAGGTAGTAGATACAGTATATATAGGTAGTAGGTACAGTAGTAGTTACAGTATATATAGGTAGTAGATACAGTATGTATAGGTAGTAGATACAGTATGTATCTATAGGTAGTAGATACAGTATCTATAGGTAGTAGATACAGTATCTATAGGTAGTAGATACAGTATCTATAGGTAGTAGATACAGTATCTATAGGTAGTAGATACAGTATCTATAGGTAGTAGATACAGTATATATAGGTAGTAGATACAGTAGTAGATACAGTATATATAGGTAGTAGATACAGTAGTAGATACAGTATATATAGGTAGTAGTTACAGTAGTAGATACAGTATATATAGGTAGTAGTTACAGTATCTATAGGTAGTAGATACAGTATATATAGGTAGTAGTTACAGTATATATAGGTAGTAGATACAGTATGTATAGGTAGTAGATACAGTATATATAGGTAGTAGTTACAGTATGTATCTATAGGTAGTAGATACAGTATCTATAGGTAGTAGATACAGTATCTATAGGTAGTAGATACAGTATATATAGGTAGTAGATACAGTAGTAGATACAGTATATATAGGTAGTAGATACAGTAGTAGATACAGTATATATAGGTAGTAGTTACAGTATATATAGGTAGTAGATACAGTATGTATCTATAGGTAGTAGATACAGTATCTATAGGTAGTAGATACAGTATCTATAGGTAGTAGATACAGTATGTATATATAGGTAGTAGATACAGTATCTATAGGTAGTAGATACAGTATCTATAGGTAGTAGATACAGTATCTATAGGTAGTAGATACAGTATATATAGGTAGTAGATACAGTATCTATAGGTAGTAGATACAGTATCTATAGGTAGTAGATACAGTATGTATAGGTAGTAGATACAGTATATATAGGTAGTAGATACAGTATCTATAGGTGGTAGATACAGTATCTATAGGTAGTAGATACAGTTTGTATCTATAGGTAGTAGATACAGTATCTATAGGTAGTAGATACAGTATGTATAGGTAGTAGTTACAGTATATATAGGTAGTAGATACAGTATATATAGGTAGTAGATACAGTATCTATAGGTAGTAGATACAGTATCTATAGGTAGTAGATACAGTATATATAGGTAGTAGATACAGTATATATAGGTAGTAGATACAGTATCTATAGGTAGTAGATACAGTATGTATAGGTAGTAGATACAGTATATATAGGTAGTAGATACAGTATCTATAGGTAGTAGATACAGTATCTATAGGTAGTAGATACAGTTTGTATCTATAGGTAGTAGATACAGTATCTATAGGTAGTAGATACAGTATGTATAGGTAGTAGATACAGTTTGTATCTATAGGTAGTAGATACAGTATGTATAGGTAGTAGTTACAGTATGTATAGGTAGTAGTTACAGTATATATAGGTAGTAGATACAGTATATATAGGTAGTAGATACAGTATCTATAGGTAGTAGATACAGTATCTATAGGTAGTAGATACAGTTTGTATCTATAGGTAGTCGATACAGTATCTATAGGTAGTAGATACAGTTTGTATCTATAGGTAGTAGATACAGTATCTATAGGTAGTAGATACAGTATCTATAGGTAGTAGATACAGTTTGTATATATAGGTAGTAGTTACAGTATGTATAGGTAGTAGATACTGTATATATAGGTAGTAGATACAGTATATATAGGTAGTAGATACAGTATATATAGGTAGTAGATACAGTATATATAGGTAGTAGATACAGTATATATAGGTAGTAGATACAGTATATATAGGTAGTAGATACAGTATATATAGGTAGTAGATACAGTATGTATAGGTAGTAGATACAGTATGTATAGGTAGTAGATACAGTATGTATAGGCAGTAGTTACAGTATATATAGGTAGTAGATACAGTATGTATAGGTAGTAGTTACAGTATATATAGGTAGTAGATACAGTATGTATAGGTAGTAGATACAGTTTGTATCTATAGGTAGTAGATACAGTATCTATAGGTAGTAGTTACAGTATGTATAGGTAGTAGTTACAGTATCTATAGGTAGTTGTTACAGTATGTATACGTAGTAGATACAGTATGTATAGGTAGTAGATACAGTATATATAGGTAGTAGATACAGTATCTATAGGTAGTAGATACAGTATCTATAGGTAGTAGATACAGTATCTATAGGTAGTAGATACAGTATGTATAGGTAGTAGATACAGTATATATAGGTAGTAGATACAGTATATATAGGTAGTAGATACAGTATATATAGGTAGTAGATACAGTATCTATAGGTAGTAGATACAGTATATATAGGTAGTAGATACAGTATCTATAGGTAGTAGATACAGTATGTATAGGTAGTAGATACAGTATCTATAGGTAGTAGATACAGTATATATAGGTAGTAGATACAGTATGTATAGGTAGTAGATACAGTATATATAGGTAGTAGATACAGTATCTATAGGTAGTAGATACAGTATGTATAGGAAGTAGATACAGTATCTATAGGAAGTAGATACAGTTTGTATCTATGGGTAGTAGATACAGTATGTATAGGTAGTAGATACAGTATGGGTAGTAGATATAATGTATACGAAATGCTTCAGTCTGGTTTTAGACCCCATCATAGCACTGAGACTGCGCTTGTGAAGGTGGTAAATGACCTTTTAATGGCGTCAGACCGAGGCTCTGCATCTGTCCTCGTGCTACTAGACCTTAGTGCTGCCTTTGATACCATCGATCACCACATTCTTTTGGATAGACTGGAAACCCAAATTGATCTACATGGACAAGTTCTGTCCTGGTTTAGATCTTACTGTCGGAAAGATATCGGTTTGTCTCTGTGGATGGTTAGTCCTCTGACAAATCAACTGTATATTTCGGTGTTCCTCAAGGTTCCGTTTTAGGACCACTATTGTTTTCACTAAATATTTTACCTCTTGGGGATGTCATTCGAAAACATAATTTTAACTTTCACTGCTATGCGGATGACACACAGCTGTACATCTCAATGAAACATGGTGAAGCCCCAAAATTGCAATCGCTAGAAGCCTGTGTTTCAGACATAAGGAAGTGGATGGCTGAAAACGTTCTACTTTTAATCTCGGACAAAACAGAGATGCTTGTTCTAGGTCCCAAGAAACAAAGAGATCTTCTGTTGAATCTGACAATTAATCTTGATGGTTGTAAAGTCGTCTCAAATAAAACTGTGAAGGACCTCGGCGTTACTCTGGACCCTGATCTTTCTTTTGACGAACATATCAAGACTGTTTGAAGGACAGCTTTTTCCATCTACGTAACATTGCAAAAATCAGACATTTTCTGTCCACAACTGATGCAGAAAAATATATCCATGCTTTTGTTACTTATAGGTTAGACTACTGCAATGCTCTACTTTCCGGCTACCCGGATAAAGCACTAAATAAACTTCAGTTAGTGCTAAATACGGCTGCTAGAATCCTGACTAGAACCCAAAAATTTGATCATATTACTCCAGTGCTAGCCTCCCTACACTGGCTTCCTGTTAAGACAAGGGCTGATTTCAAGGTTTTGCTGTTATCCTACAAAGCGTTACATAGGCTTGCTTCTACCTATCTTTCCGAGTTGGTCCTGCCGTACATACCTACACGTACGCTACGGTCACAAGACGCAGGCCTCCTAATTGTCCCTGGAATTTCTAAGCAAACAGCTGGAGGCAGGGCTTTCTCCTGTAGATCTCCATTTTTATCGAATGGTCTGCCTACCCATGTGAGAGACGCAGACTCGGTCTCAACCTTTAAGTCTTTACTGAAGACTTATCTCTTCAGTGGGTCATATGATTGAGTGTAGTCTGGCCCAGGAGTGTGAAGGTGAACGGAAAGGCTCTGGAGCAACGAACCGCCCTTGCTGTCTCTGCCTGGCCGGTTCCCCTCATTCCACTGGGATTCTCTGCCTCTAACCCTATTACAGGGGCTGAGTCACTGGCTTACTGGTGCTCTTTCATGCCGTCCCTAGGAGGGGTGCGTCACTTGAGTGGGTTGAGTCACTGACGTGATCTTCCTGTCTGGGTTGGCGCCCCCCCTTGGTTTGTGCCGAGGCGGAGATCTTTGTGGGCTATACTCGGCCTTGTCTCAGGATGGTAAGTTGGTGGTTGAAGATATCCCTGTAGTGGTATGGGGGCTGTGCTTTGGCAAAGTGGGTGGGGTTATATCCTTCCTGTTTGGCCGTGTCCGGGGGCATCATCGGATGGGGCCACAGTGTCTCCTGACCCCTCCTGTCTCAGCCTCCAGTATTTATGCTGCAGTAGTTTATGTGTCGGGGGGCTAGGGTCAGTTTGTTATATCTGGAGTACTTCTCCTGTCTTATCCGGTGTCCTGTGTGAATTTAAGTGTGCTCTCTCTAATTCTCTCTCTCTCTTTCTTTCTCTCTCTCGGAGGACCTGAGCCCTAGGACCATGCGTCAGGACTACCTGGCATGATGACTCCTTGCTGTCCCCAGTCCACCTGGCCGTGCTGCTGCCTCAGTTTCAACTGTTCTGCCTGCGGCTATGGAACCCTGACCTGTTCACCGGATGTGCTACCTGTCCCAGACCTGCTGTTTTCAACTCTCTAGAGACCGCAGGAGCGGTAGAGATACTCTTAATGATCGGCTATGAAAAGACAACTGACATTTACTCCTGAGGTGCTGACTTGCTGCACCCTCGACAACTACTGTGATTATAATTATTTGACAATGCTGGTCATTTATGAACATTTGAACATTTTGGCCATGTTCTGTTATAATCTCCACCCAGCACAGCCAGAAGAGGACTGGCCACCCCTCATAGCCTGGTTCCTCTCTAGGTTTCTTCCTAGGTTTTGGCCTTTCTAGGGAGTATTTCCTAGCCACCGTGCTTCTACACCTGCATTGCTTGCTGTTTGGGGTTTTAGGCTGGGTTTCTGTACAGCACTTTGAGATATCAGCGGATGTACGAAGGGCTACATAAATACATTTGATTTTAATTTATTTGAGTATGTATCTATAGATAGTAGATACAGTAGTAGATACAGTATGTATAGGTAGTAGATACAGTATGTGTATCTATAGGTAGTAGATACAGTATCTATAGGTAGTAGATACAGTATGTATAGGTAGTAGATACAGTATCTATAGGTAGTAGATACAGTATCTATAGGTAGTAGATACAGTATGTGTAAGTAGTAGATACAGTATCTATAGGTAGTAGATACAGTATCTATAGGTAGTAGATACAGTATGTATAGGTAGTAGATACAGTATCTATAGGTAGTAGATACAGTATCTATAGGTAGTAGATACAGTATGTATAGGTAGTAGATACAGTATCTATAGGTAGTAGATATAGTATCTATAGGTAGTAGTTACAGTATATATAGGTAGTAGATACAGTATCTATAGGTAGTAGATACAGTATCTATAGGTAGTAGATACAGTATGTATAGGTAGTAGATACAGTATGTATATATAGGTAGTAGATACAGTATCTATAGGTAGTAGATACAGTATGTATATATAGGTAGTATATACAGTATGTATAGGTAGTAGATACAGTATGTATAGGTAGTAGATACAGTGGATATAGGTAGTAGTTACAGTATCTATAGGTAGTAGATACAGTATGTATATGTAGTAGATACAGTATATATAGGTAGTAGATACAGTATCTATAGGTAGTAGATACAGTATGTATAGGTAGTAGAAACAGTATGTATATATAGGTAGTAGATACAGTATCTATAGGTAGTAGATACAGTATGTATAGGTAGTAGATACAGTATATATAGGTAGTAGATATAGTATCTATAGGTAGTAGATACAGTATCTATAGGTAGTAGATACAGTATCTATAGGTAGTAGATACAATATCTATAGGTAGTAGATACAGTGTGTATAGGTAGTAGATACAGTATGTATAGGTAGTAGTTACAGTATGTATAGGTAGTAGTTACAGTATATATAGGTAGTAGATACAGTATGTATATATAGGTAGTAGATACAGTATATATAGGTAGTAGTTACAGTATATATAGGTAGTAGATACAGTATGTATAGGTAGTAGATACAGTATGTATAGGTAGTAGCTACAGTATGTATAGGTAGTAGATACAGTATCTATAGGTAGTAGTTACAGTATCTAAAGGTAGTAGATACAGTATCTATAGGTAGTAGATACAGTATCTATAGGTAGTAGTTACAGTATCTATAGGTAGTAGATACAGTATCTATAGGTAGTAGTTACAGTATCTATAGGTAGTAGATACAGTATCTATAGGTAGTAGATACAGTATGTATATATAGGTAGTAGATACAGTATGTATAGGTAGTAGATACAGTATGTATAGGTAGTAGATACAGTATATATAGGTAGTAGATACAGTATATATAGGTAGTAGATACAGTATGTATAGGTAGTAGATACAGTATCTATAGGTAGTAGATACAGTATATATAGGTAGTAGATACAGTATATATAGGTAGTAGATACAGTATCTATAGGTAGTAGATACAGTATATATAGGTAGTAGATACAGTATGTATAGGTAGTAGATACAGTATCTATAGGTAGTAGATACAGTATATATAGGTAGTAGATACAGTATCTATAGGTAGTAGATACAGTATGTATAGGTAGTAGATACAGTATCTAT
>NC_092086.1:110535-116759 GCF_045679555.1 Salvelinus alpinus | reverse complement strand
TTTATGTAGTTGGTATAACAGTTGGTATGTATTTATGTAGTTGGTATAACAGTTGGTATGTATTTATGTAGTTGGTATAACAGTTGGTATGTATTTATGTAGTTGGTATAACAGTTGGTATAACAGTTGGTATGTATTTATGTAGTTGGTATAACAGTTGGTATGTATTTATGTAGTTGGTATAACAGTTGGTATAACAGTTGGTATGTATTTATGTAGTTGGTATAACAGTTGGTATGTATTTATGTAGTTGGTATAACAGTTGGTATGTAATTATGTAGTTGGTATAACAGTTGGTATGTATTTATGTAGTTGGTATAACAGTTGGTATGTATTTATGTAGTTGGTATAACAGTTGGTATAACAGTTGGTATAACAGTTGGTATGTAGTTGGTATAACAGTTGGTATAACAGTTGGTATGTATTTATGTAGTTGGTATAACAGTTGGTATGTATTTATGTAGTTGGTATAACAGTTGGTATGTATTTATGTAGTTGGTATAACAGTTGGTATGTATTTATGTAGTTGGTATAACAGTTGGTATGTATTTATGTAGTTGGTATAACAGTTGGTATGTATTTATGTAGTTGGTATAACAGTTGGTATGTATTTATGTAGTTGGTATAACAGTTGGTATAACAGTTGGTATGTAGTTATGTAGTTGGTATAACAGTTGGTATGTATTTATGTAGTTGGTATAACAGTTGGTATGTATTTATGTAGTTGGTATAACAGTTGGTATAACAGTTGGTATAACAGTTGGTATAACAGTTGGTATAACAGTTGGTATAACAGTTGGTATGTATTTATGTAGTTGGTATAACAGTTGGTATGTATTTATGTAGTTGGTATAACAGTTGGTATAACAGTTGGTATGTAGTTATGTAGTTGGTATAACAGTTGGTATGTATTTATGTAGTTGGTATAACAGTTGGTATGTAGTTATGTAGTTGGTATAACAGTTGGTATAACAGTTGGTATGTAGTTATGTAGTTGGTATAACAGTTGGTATGTATTTATGTAGTTGGTATAACAGTTGGTATAACAGTTGGTATGTAATTATGTAGTTGGTATAACAGTTGGTATAACAGTATTATAATTGACCTGGTCTGTATTATAATATACCTTGTTTGTAATATAATATACCTGTTCTGTATTATGATAGACCTGGCCTGTATTATAATAGACCTGGTCTGTATTATAATAGACCTGGCCTGTATTATAATAGACCTGGTCTGTATTATAATAGACCTGGTCTGTAATATAATAGACCTGATCTGTACACCTCGCCTGTATTATAATGGATCTGGCCTGTTTTATAATAGACCTGGTCTGTATTATAATAGACCTGGCCTGTATATAATAGACCTGGCCTGTATTATAATAGACCTTGTTTGTAATATATTAGACCTGGCCTATATTATAACAGACCTGGTCTGTATTATAAAAGACCTGGCCTGTATTATAATAGACCTGGTCAATATTATAATAGACCTGGTCTTTATTATGATAGACCTGGCCTGTATTATAGGAGACCTGGCCTGTATTATAATAGACCTGGTCTGTATTACACTAGACCTGGTCTGTATTACAATAGACCTGGTCTGTATTATAATAGTCCCGGCCTGTATTATAATAGACCTGGCCTGTATTATAATAGACCTGGCCTTTATTATAATAGACCTGGTCTGTATTATAATAGTCCTGGCCTGTATTATAATAGACCTGGTCTGTAATATAATAGCCCTGATCTGTAGACCTGGCCTGTATTATAATATACCTTGTATGTATTATAATATACCTGGCCTGTTTATAATACACCAGGCCTGTATTATAATACACCAGGCCTGTATTATAATATACCTTGTTTGTAATATAATAGACCTGGCCTGTATTATAATAGACCTGGTCTGTATTACACTAGACCTGGTATGTATTACAATAGACCTGGTCTGTATTACAATAGACCTGGTATGTATTATAATAGACCTGGTCTGTATTATAATAGACCTGACCTGTATTATAATAGACCTGAACTGTAATATAATAGACCTGATCTGTAGACCTGGCCTGTATTATAATATACATTGTTTGTAATATAATAGACCTGGCCTGTATTATAATAGACCTGGTCTGTATTATAATAGACCTGGTCTGTAATATAATAGACCTGATCTGTAGACATGGTCTGTATTATAATATACCTGGCCTGTATTATAAGAGACCTGACATGTATTATAATAGACCTGGTCTGTATTACACTAGACCTGGTCTGTATTACAATATACCTGGTCTGTATTAGAATAGACCTGGCCTGTATTATAATATACCTGGTCTGTATTATAATAGACCTGGCCTGTATTATAATAGACCTGGTCTGTATTATAATAGACCTGGTCTGTAATATAATAGACCTGATCTGTAGACCAGGTCTGTATGATAATAGACCTGGCCTGTATTATAAGAGACCTGGCCTGTATTATAATAGACCTGGTCTGTATTACACTAGACCTGGTCTGTATTACAATATACCTGGTCTGTATTATAATAGACCTGGTCTGTATTATAATATACCTGGTCTGTATTGTAATAGACCTGGCCTGTATTATAATAGACCTGGTATGTATTATAATAGACCTGGTCTGTAATATAATAGATCTGATTTGTAGACCTGGCCTGTATTATAATAGACCTGGCCTGTATTATAATAGACCTGGCCTGTATTATAATAGACATGGCCTGTATTATAATATACCTGGTCAATATTATACTATTCCTGGTCTGTATTATAATAGACCTGGCCTGTATTATGATAGACCTGGCCTGTTTAATAATAGACCAGGCCTGTATTATAATAGACCAGGCCTGTATTATAATATACCTTGTCTGTAAGATAATAGACCTGGCCTGTATTATAATAGACCTGGCCTGTATTATAATAGACCTGGCCTTTATTATAATAGACCTGGCCTGTATTATAATAGACCTGGCCTGTATTATAATAGACCAGGCCTGTAATATAATAGCCCTGATCTGTAGACCTGGCCTGTATTATAATATACCTTGTATGTATTATAATATACCTGGCCTGTATTATAATAGACCAGGACTGTATTATAATAGACCAGGCCTGTATTATAATATACCTTGTCTGTAATATAATAGACCTGATCTGTAGACATGGCCTGTATTATAATATACCTTGTTTGTAATATAATAGACCTGGCCTGTATTATAATAGACCTGGTCTGTATTATAATATACCTTGTATGTAATATAATAGACCTGGTATGTATTACAATAGACCTGGTCTGTATTACAATAGACCTGGTCTGTATTATAATAGATCTGGTCTGTATTATAATAGACCTGGCCTGAATTATAATAGACCTGGACTGTAATATAATAGACCTGATCTGTAGACCTGGCCTGTATTATAATATACCTTGTTTGTAATATAATAGACCTGGCCTGTATTATAATATACCTGGTAAATATTATAATAGACCTGGCCTGTATTATAATAGACCTGGCCTGTATTATAAAAGACCTGGTCAATATTATAATATACCAGGTCTGTATTATGATAGACCTGTCCTGTATTATAATAGACCAGGCCTGTATTATAACAGATCATGCCTGTATTATAATATACCTTGTCTGTAATATAATAGACCTGATCTGTAGACCTGGCCTGTATTATAATATACCTTGTTTGTGATATAATATACCTGGCCTGTATTATAATAGACCTGGTCTGTATTATAATAGACCTGGCCTGTATTATAATAGACCTGGTCTGTATTATAAAAGACCTGGTCTGTATTATAATAGACCTGGTCTGTAATATAATATACCTGATCTGTAGAACTGGCCTGTATTATAATAGACCTGGTCTGTATTATAATAGACTTGGTCTGTATTACAATAGACCTGGTCTGTATTATAATAGACATGGCCTGTCTTATAATAGACCTGGCCTGTATTATAATAGACATGATCTGTATTAAAATAGACCTTGTCTGTAATATAATAGCCCTGATCTGTAAACCTGGCCTGTATTATAATATACCTTGTATGTAATATAATAGTCCTGGTCTGTATTATAATAGTCCTGGCCTGTATTATAATAGACCTGGCCTTTATTATAATAGACCTGGCCTGTATTATAATAGACCTGGCCTGTATTATAATAGACCAGGCCTGTAATATAATAGCCCTGATCTGTAGACCTGGCCTGTATTATAATATACCTTGTATGTATTATAATATACCTGGCCTGTATTATAATAGACCAGGACTGTATTATAATAGACCAGGCCTGTATTATAATATACCTTGTCTGTAATATAATAGACCTGATCTGTAGACATGGCCTGTATTATAATATACCTTGTTTGTAATATAATAGACCTGGCCTGTATTATAATAGACCTGGTCTGTATTATAATATACCTTGTATGTAATATAATAGACCTGGTATGTATTACAATAGACCTGGTCTGTATTACAATAGACCTGGTCTGTATTATAATAGATCTGGTCTGTATTATAATAGACCTGGCCTGAATTATAATAGACCTGGACTGTAATATAATAGACCTGATCTGTAGACCTGGCCGGTATTATAATATACCTTGTTTGTAATATAATAGACCTGGCCTGTATTATAATATACCTGGTAAATATTATAATAGACCTGGCCTGTATTATAATAGACCTGGCCTGTATTATAATAGACCTGGCCTGTATTATAGATATAGACCTGGTCAATATTATAATATACCATGGTCTGTATTATGATAGACCTGTCCTGTATTATAATAGACCAGGCCTGTATTATAACAGATCATGGCCTGTATTATAATATACCTTGTCTGTAATATAATAGACCTGATCTGTAGACCTGGCCTGTATTATAATATACCTTGTTTGTAATATAATATGACCTGGCCTGTATTATAATAGACCTGGTCTGTATTATAATAGACCTGGCCTGTATTATAATAGACCTGGTCTGTATTATAAAAGACCTGGCCTGTATTATAATAGACCTGGTCTGTAATATAATAGACCTGATCTGTAGACCTGGCCTGTATTATAAAAGACTTGGCCTGTATTATACTAGACCTGGTCTGTATTATAATAGACCTGGTCTGTATTATAATAGACCTGGTCTGTATTATAATAGACCTGGCCTGTATTATAATAGACCTGGATCTGTATTATAATAGACCTTGTATGTATTACACTTGACCTGGTCTGTAATATAATAGCCCTGATCTGTATTGCGATAGACCTGGCCTGTATTATAATATGACCTTGTATGTAATATAATAGTCCTGGTCTGTATTATAATAGTCCTGGCCTGTATTATAATAGACCTGGCCTGTATTATAATAGACCTGGCCTGTATTATAATAGACCTGGCCTGTATTATAATAGACCAGGCCTGTAATATAATAGCCCTGATCTGTAGACCTGGCCTGTATTATAATATACCTTGTATGTATTATAATATACCTGGCCTGTATTATAATAGACCAGGACTGTATTATAATAGACCAGGCCTGTATTATAATATACCTTGTCTGTAATATAATAGACCTGATCTGTAGACATGGCCTGTATTATAATATACCTTGTTTGTAATATAATAGACCTGGCCTGTATTATAATAGACCTGGTCTGTATTATAATAGACCTGTGTAATGTAATATAATAGACCTGGTCATGTATTACAATAGACCTGGTCTGTATTACTAATAGACCTGGTCTGTATTATAATAGACCTGGTCTGTATTATAATAGACCTGGCCTGTATTATAATAGACCTGGTACTGTAATATAATAGACCTGGTCTGTATTATAATAGACCTGGCCTGTATTATAATATACCTTGGTCTGTAATATAATAGACCTGATCTGTAGACCTGGCCTGTATTATAATATACCTGGTCTGTATTATAATAGACCTGGCCTGTATTATAATAGACCTGGCCTGTATTATAATAGACCTGGTCTGTATTATAATATACCTGGTCTGTATTATAATAGACCTGTCCTGTATTATAATAGACCTGGCCTGTATTATAATAGACCATGCCTGTATTATAATAGACCTTGTCTGTAATATAATAGACCTGATCTGTAGACCTGGCCTGTATTATAATATACCTGGTCTGTGATTATAATAGACCTGGCCTGTATTATAATAGACCTG
>NC_092086.1:14387-110435 GCF_045679555.1 Salvelinus alpinus | reverse complement strand
AACCAAGAGCAGACTCAGACCAGGAAACTGATAGTGTTAGGTGGAGCAGCACAGGGGAACCCAAGAGCAGACTCAGACCAGGAAACTGATAGTGTTAGGTAGAGCGGTACAGGGGAACCCAAGAGCAGACTCAGACCAGGAAACTGATAGTGTTAGGTGGAGAGGCACAGGGGAACCCAAGAGCAGACTCAGACCAGGAAACTGATAGTGTTAGGTGGAGCAGCACAGGGGAACCAAAGAGCAGACTCAGACCAGGAAACTGATAGTGTTAGGTGGAGCAACACAGGGGAACCTAAGAGCAGACTCAGACCAGGAAACTGATAGTGTTAGGTGGAGCGGGACAGGGGAACCCAAGAGCAGACTCAGACCAGGAAACTGATAGCGTTAGGAGGAGGGGAACCCAAGAGCAGACTCAGACCAGGAAACTGATAGTGTTAGGTGGAGCAGCACAGGGGAACCCAAGAGCAGACTCAGACCAGGAAACTGATAGTGTTAGGTGGAGCAGCACAGGTGAACCCAAGAGCAGACTCAGACCAGGAAACTGATAGTGTTAGGTGGAGCAGGAACAGGGGAACCCAAGAGCAGACTCAGACCAGGAAACTGATAGTGTTAGGTGGAGCGGCACAGAGGAACCCAAGAGCAGACTCAGACCAGGAAACTGATAGTGTTAGGTGGAGGAGCACAGGGGAACCCAAGAGCAGACTCAGACAAGGAAACTGATAGTGTTAGGTGGAGCGGCACAGGGGAACCCAAGAGCAGACTAAGACCAAGAAACTGATAGTGTTAGGAGGAGCAGCACAGAGGAACCCAAGAGCAGACTCAGACCAGGAAACTGATAGTGTTAGGTGGAGCAGCACAGGGGAACCCAAGAGCAGACTCAGACCAGGAAACTGATAGTGTTAGGTGGAGCAGCACAGGGGAACCCAAGAGCAGACTCAGACCAGGAAACTGATAGTGTTAGGTAGAGCGGTACAGGGGAACCCAAGAGCAGACTCAGACCAGGAAACTGATAGTGTTAGGTGGAGCAGCACAGGGGAACCCAAGAGCAGACTCAGACCAGGAAACTGATAGTGTTAGGTAGAGCGGTACAGGGGAACCCAAGAGCAGACTCAGACCAGGAAACTGATAGTGTTAGGAGGAGGGGAACCCAAGAGCAGACTCAGAACAGGAAACTGATAGTGTTAGGTGGAGCGGCACAGGGGAACCCAAGAGCAGACTCAGACCAGGAAACTGATAGTGTTAGGTGGAGCAGCACAGGGGAACCCAAGAGCAGACTCAGACCAGGAAACTGATAGTGTTAGTTCTAGCAGCACAGGGGAACCCAAGAGCAGACTCAGACCAGGAAACTGATAGTGTTAGGTGGAGCAGCACAGGGGAACCCAAGAGCAGACTCAGACCAGGAAACTGATAGTGTTAGGTGGAGCGGGACAGGGGAACCCAAGAGCAGACTCAGACCAGGAAACTGATAGTGTTAGGTGGAGCAGCACAGGGGAACCCAAGAGCAGACTCAGACCAGGAAACTGATTGTGTTAGGTAGAGCGGTACAGGGGAACCCAAGAGCAGACTCAGACCAGTAAACTGATAGTGTTAGGTGGAGCAGCACAGGGGAACCCAAGAGCAGACTCAGACCAGGAAACTGATAGTGTTAGGAGGAGGGGAACCCAAGAGCAGACTCAGACCAGGAAACTGATAGTGTTAGGTGGAGGAGCACAGGGGAACCCAAGAGCAGACTCAGACAAGGAAACTGATAGTGTTAGGTGGAGCGGCACAGGGGAACCCAAGAGCAGACTCAGACCAGGAAACTGATAGTGTTAGGAGGAGCAGCACAGAGGAACCCAAGAGCAGACTCAGACCAGGAAACTGATAGTGTTAGGTGGAGCAGCACAGGGGAACCCAAGAGCAGACTCAGACCAGGAAACTGATAGTGTTAGGTGGAGCAACACAGGGGAACCTAAGAGCAGACTCAGACCAGGAAACTGATAGTGTTAGGTGGAGCGGGACAGGGGAACCCAAGAGCAGACTCAGACCAGGAAACTGATAGCGTTAGGAGGAGGGGAACCCAAGAGCAGACTCAGACCAGGAAACTGATAGTGTTAGGTGGAGCAGCACAGGGGAACCCAAGAGCAGACTCAGACCAGGAAACTGATAGTGTTAGGTGGAGCAGCACAGGTGAACCCAAGAGCAGACTCAGACCAGGAAACTGATAGTGTTAGGTGGAGCAGGAACAGGGGAACCCAAGAGCAGACTCAGACCAGGAAACTGATAGTGTTAGGTGGAGCGGCACAGAGGAACCCAAGAGCAGACTCAGACCAGGAAACTGATAGTGTTAGGTGGAGGAGCACAGGGGAACCCAAGAGCAGACTCAGACAAGGAAACTGATAGTGTTAGGTGGAGCGGCACAGGGGAACCCAAGAGCAGACTAAGACCAAGAAACTGATAGTGTTAGGAGGAGCAGCACAGAGGAACCCAAGAGCAGACTCAGACCAGGAAACTGATAGTGTTAGGTGGAGCAGCACAGGGGAACCCAAGAGCAGACTCAGACCAGGAAACTGATAGTGTTAGGTGGAGCAGCACAGGGGAACCCAAGAGCAGACTCAGACCAGGAAACTGATAGTGTTAGGTAGAGCGGTACAGGGGAACCCAAGAGCAGACTCAGACCAGGAAACTGATAGTGTTAGGTGGAGCAGCACAGGGGAACCCAAGAGCAGACTCAGACCAGGAAACTGATAGTGTTAGGTAGAGCGGTACAGGGGAACCCAAGAGCAGACTCAGACCAGGAAACTGATAGTGTTAGGAGGAGGGGAACCCAAGAGCAGACTCAGAACAGGAAACTGATAGTGTTAGGTGGAGCGGCACAGGGGAACCCAAGAGCAGACTCAGACCAGGAAACTGATAGTGTTAGGTGGAGCAGCACAGGGGAACCCAAGAGCAGACTCAGACCAGGAAACTGATAGTGTTAGTTCTAGCAGCACAGGGGAACCCAAGAGCAGACTCAGACCAGGAAACTGATAGTGTTAGGTGGAGCAGCACAGGGGAACCCAAGAGCAGACTCAGACCAGGAAACTGATAGTGTTAGGTGGAGCGGGACAGGGGAACCCAAGAGCAGACTCAGACCAGGAAACTGATAGTGTTAGGTGGAGCAGCACAGGGGAACCCAAGAGCAGACTCAGACCAGGAAACTGATTGTGTTAGGTAGAGCGGTACAGGGGAACCCAAGAGCAGACTCAGACCAGTAAACTGATAGTGTTAGGTGGAGCAGCACAGGGGAACCCAAGAGCAGACTCAGACCAGGAAACTGATAGTGTTAGGAGGAGGGGAACCCAAGAGCAGACTCAGACCAGGAAACTGATAGTGTTAGGTGGAGGAGCACAGGGGAACCCAAGAGCAGACTCAGACAAGGAAACTGATAGTGTTAGGTGGAGCGGCACAGGGGAACCCAAGAGCAGACTCAGACCAGGAAACTGATAGTGTTAGGAGGAGCAGCACAGAGGAACCCAAGAGCAGACTCAGACCAGGAAACTGATAGTGTTAGGTGGAGCAGCACAGGGGAACCCAAGAGCAGACTCAGACCAGGAAACTGATAGTGTTAGGTGGAGCAGCACAGGGGAACCCAAGAGCAGACTCAGACCAGGAAACTGATAGTGTTAGGTGGAGGGGCTCAGGGGAACCCAAGAGCAGACTCAGACCAGGAAACTGATAGTGTTAGGTGGAGCAGCACAGGGGAACCCAAGAGCAGACTCAGACCAGGAAACTGATAGTGTTAGGTAGAGCGGTACAGGGGAACCCAAGAGCAAACTCAGACCAGGAAACTGATAGTGTTAGGTGGAGCAGCACAGGGGAACCCAAGAGCAGACTCAGACCAGGAAACTGATAGTGTTAGGTAGAGCGTTACAGGGGAACCCAAGAGCAGACTCAGACCAGGAAACTGATAGTGTTAGGAGGAGGGGAACCCAAGAGCAGACTCAGACCAGGAAACTGATAGTGTTAGGTGGAGCGGCACAGGGGAACTCAAGAGCAGACTCAGACCAGGAAACTGATAGTGTTAGGTGGAGCAGCACAGGGGAACCCAAGAGCAGACTCAGACCAGGAAACTGATAGTGTTAGTTCTAGCAGCACAGGGGAACCCAAGAGCAGACTCAGACCAGGAAACTGATAGTGTTAGGTGGAGCAGCACAGGGGAACCCAAGAGCAGACTCAGACCAGGAAACTGATAGTGTTAGGTGGAGCAGCACAGGGGAACCCAAGAGCAGACTCAGACCAGGAAACTGATAGTGTTAGGTAGAGCGGTACAGGGGAACCCAAGAGCAGACTCAGACCAGGAAACTGATAGTGTTAGGTGGAGCAGCACAGGGGAACCCAAGAGCAGACTCAGACCAGGAAACTGATTGTGTTAGGTAGAGCGGTACAGGGGAACCCAAGAGCAGACTCAGACCAGGAAACTGATAGTGTTAGGTGGAGCAGCACAGGGGAACCCAAGAGCAGACTCAGACCAGGAAACTGATAGTGTTAGGAGGAGGGGAACCCAAGAGCAGACTCAGACCAGGAAACTGATAGTGTTAGGTGGAGGAGCACAGGGGAACCCAAGAGCAGACTCAGACAAGGAAACTGATAGTGTTAGGTGGAGCGGCACAGGGGAACCCAAGAGCAGACTCAGACCAGGAAACTGATAGTGTTAGGAGGAGCAGCACAGAGGAACCCAAGAGCAGACTCAGACCAGGAAACTGATAGTGTTAGGTGGAGCAGCACAGGGGAACCCAAGAGCAGACTCAGACCAGGAAACTGATAGTGTTAGGTGGAGCAACACAGGGGAACCTAAGAGCAGACTCAGACCAGGAAACTGATAGTGTTAGGTGGAGCGGGACAGGGGAACCCAAGAGCAGACTCAGACCAGGAAACTGATAGCGTTAGGAGGAGGGGAACCCAAGAGCAGACTCAGACCAGGAAACTGATAGTGTTAGGTGGAGCAGCACAGGGGAACCCAAGAGCAGACTCAGACCAGGAAACTGATAGTGTTAGGTGGAGCAGCACAGGTGAACCCAAGAGCAGACTCAGACCAGGAAACTGATAGTGTTAGGTGGAGCAGGGAACAGGGGAACCCAAGAGCAGACTCAGACCAGGAAACTGATAGTGTTAGGTGGAGCGGCACAGAGGAACCCAAGAGCAGACTCAGACCAGGAAACTGATAGTGTTAGGTGGAGGAGCACAGGGGAACCCAAGAGCAGACTCAGACAAGGAAACTGATAGTGTTAGGTGGAGCGGCACAGGGGAACCCAAGAGCAGACTAAGACCAAGAAACTGATAGTGTTAGGAGGAGCAGCACAGAGGAACCCAAGAGCAGACTCAGACCAGGAAACTGATAGTGTTAGGTGGAGCAGCACAGGGGAACCCAAGAGCAGACTCAGACCAGGAAACTGATAGTGTTAGGTGGAGCAGCACAGGGGAACCCAAGAGCAGACTCAGACCAGGAAACTGATAGTGTTAGGTAGAGCGGTACAGGGGAACCCAAGAGCAGACTCAGACCAGGAAACTGATAGTGTTAGGTGGAGCAGCACAGGGGAACCCAAGAGCAGACTCAGACCAGGAAACTGATAGTGTTAGGTAGAGCGGTACAGGGGAACCCAAGAGCAGACTCAGACCAGGAAACTGATAGTGTTAGGAGGAGGGGAACCCAAGAGCAGACTCAGAACAGGAAACTGATAGTGTTAGGTGGAGCGGCACAGGGGAACCCAGAGAGCAGACTCAGACCAGGAAACTGATAGTGTTAGGTGGAGCAGCACAGGGGAACCCAAGAGCAGACTCAGACCAGGAAACTGATAGTGTTAGTTCTAGCAGCACAGGGGAACCCAAGAGCAGACTCAGACCAGGAAACTGATAGTGTTAGGTGGAGCAGCACAGGGGAACCCAAGAGCAGACTCAGACCAGGAAACTGATAGTGTTAGGTGGAGCGGGACAGGGGAACCCAAGAGCAGACTCAGACCAGGAAACTGATAGTGTTAGGTGGAGCAGCACAGGGGAACCCAAGAGCAGACTCAGACCAGGAAACTGATTGTGTTAGGTAGAGCGGTACAGGGGAACCCAAGAGCAGACTCAGACCAGTAAACTGATAGTGTTAGGTGGAGCAGCACAGGGGAACCCAAGAGCAGACTCAGACCAGGAAACTGATAGTGTTAGGAGGAGGGGAACCCAAGAGCAGACTCAGACCAGGAAACTGATAGTGTTAGGTGGAGGAGCACAGGGGAACCCAAGAGCAGACTCAGACAAGGAAACTGATAGTGTTAGGTGGAGCGGCACAGGGGAACCCAAGAGCAGACTCAGACCAGGAAACTGATAGTGTTAGGAGGAGCAGCACAGAGGAACCCAAGAGCAGACTCAGACCAGGAAACTGATAGTGTTAGGTGGAGCAGCACAGGGGAACCCAAGAGCAGACTCAGACCAGGAAACTGATAGTGTTAGGTGGAGCAGCACAGGGGAACCCAAGAGCAGACTCAGACCAGGAAACTGATAGTGTTAGGTGGAGGGGCTCAGGGGAACCCAAGAGCAGACTCAGACCAGGAAACTGATAGTGTTAGGTGGAGCAGCACAGGGGAACCCAAGAGCAGACTCAGACCAGGAAACTGATAGTGTTAGGTAGAGCGGTACAGGGGAACCCAAGAGCAAACTCAGACCAGGAAACTGATAGTGTTAGGTGGAGCAGCACAGGGGAACCCAAGAGCAGACTCAGACCAGGAAACTGATAGTGTTAGGTAGAGCGTTACAGGGGAACCCAAGAGCAGACTCAGACCAGGAAACTGATAGTGTTAGGAGGAGGGGAACCCAAGAGCAGACTCAGACCAGGAAACTGATAGTGTTAGGTGGAGCGGCACAGGGGAACTCAAGAGCAGACTCAGACCAGGAAACTGATAGTGTTAGGTGGAGCAGCACAGGGGAACCCAAGAGCAGACTCAGACCAGGAAACTGATAGTGTTAGTTCTAGCAGCACAGGGGAACCCAAGAGCAGACTCAGACCAGGAAACTGATAGTGTTAGGTGGAGCAGCACAGGGGAACCCAAGAGCAGACTCAGACCAGGAAACTGATAGTGTTAGGTGGAGCAGCACAGGGGAACCCAAGAGCAGACTCAGACCAGGAAACTGATAGTGTTAGGTAGAGCGGTACAGGGGAACCCAAGAGCAGACTCAGACCAGGAAACTGATAGTGTTAGGAGGAGGGGAACCCAAGAGCAGACTCAGACTAGGAAACTGATAGTGTTAGGTGGAGCGGCACAGGGGAACCCAAGAGCAGACTCAGACCAGGAAACTGATAGTGTTAGGTGGAGCAGCACAGGGGAACCCAAGAGCAGACTCAGACCAGGAAACTGATAGTGTTAGTTCTAGCAGCACAGGGGAACCCAAGAGCAGACTCAGACCAGGAAACTGATAGTGTTAGGTGGAGCAGCACAGGGGAACCCAAGAGCAGACTCAGACCAGGAAACTGATAGTGTTAGGTGGAGCGGGACAGGGGAACCCAAGAGCAGACTCAGACCAGGAAACTGATAGTGTTAGGTGGAGCTGCACAGGGGAACCCAAGAGCAGACTCAGACCAGGAAACTGATAGTGTTAGGTCGGATCAGCACAGGGGAACCCAAGAGCAGACTCAGACCAGGAAACTGATAGTGTTAGGTAGAGCGGTACAGGGGAACCCAAGAGCAGACTCAGACCAGGAAACTGATAGTGTTAGGTGGAGCAGCACAGGGGAACCAAAGAGCAGACTCAGACCAGGAAACTGATAGTGTTAGGTGGAGCAACACAGGGGAACCCAAGAGCAGACTCAGACCAGGAAACTGATAGTGTTAGGAGGAGGGGAACCCAAGAGCACTCAGACCAGGAAACTGATAGTGTTAGGTGGAGGAGCACAGGGGAACCCAAGAGCAGACTCAGACAAGGAAACTGATAGTGTTAGGAGGAGCAGCACAGAGGAACCCAAGAGCAGACTCAGACCAGGAAACTGATAGTGTTAGGTGGAGCAGCACAGGGGAACCCAAGAGCAGACTCAGACCAGGAAACTGATAGTGTTAGGCGGAGCAGCACAGGGGAACCAAAGAGCAGACTCAGACCAGGAAACTGATAGTGTTAGGGGGAGCAGCACAGGGGAACCCAAGAGCAGACTCAGACCAGGAAACTGATAGTGTTAGGTGGAGCAGCACAGGGGAACCCAAGAGCAGACTCAGACCAGGAAACTGATAGTGTTAGGAGGAGCAGCACAGAGGAACCCAAGAGCAGACTCAGACCAGGAAACTGATAGTGTTAGGTGGAGCAGCACAGGGGAACCCAAGAGCAGACTCAGACCAGGAAACTGATAGTGTTAGGTGGAGCAACACAGGGGAACCTAAGAGCAGACTCAGACCAGGAAACTGATAGTGTTAGGTGGAGCGGGACAGGGGAACCCAAGAGCAGACTCAGACCAGGAAACTGATAGTGTTAGGTGGAGCAGCACAGGGGAACCCAAGAGCAGACTCAGACCAGGAAACTGATAGTGTTAGGTAGAGCGGTACAGGGGAACCCAAGAGCAGACTCAGACCAGGAAACTGATAGTGTTAGGAGGAGGGGAACCCAAGAGCAGACTCAGACTAGGAAACTGATAGTGTTAGGTGGAGCGGCACAGGGGAACCCAAGAGCAGACTCAGACCAGGAAACTGATAGTGTTAGGTGGAGCAGCACAGGGGAACCCAAGAGCAGACTCAGACCAGGAAACTGATAGTGTTAGTTCTAGCAGCACAGGGGAACCCAAGAGCAGACTCAGACCAGGAAACTGATAGTGTTAGGTGGAGCAGCACAGGGGAACCCAAGAGCAGACTCAGACCAGGAAACTGATAGTGTTAGGTGGAGCGGGACAGGGGAACCCAAGAGCAGACTCAGACCAGGAAACTGATAGTGTTAGGTGGAGCTGCACAGGGGAACCCAAGAGCAGACTCAGACCAGGAAACTGATAGTGTTAGGTGGATCAGCACAGGGGAACCCAAGAGCAGACTCAGACCAGGAAACTGATAGTGTTAGGTAGAGCGGTACAGGGGAACCCAAGAGCAGACTCAGACCAGGAAACTGATAGTGTTAGGTGGAGCAGCACAGGGGAACCAAAGAGCAGACTCAGACCAGGAAACTGATAGTGTTAGGTGGAGCAACACAGGGGAACCCAAGAGCAGACTCAGACCAGGAAACTGATAGTGTTAGGAGGAGGGGAACCCAAGAGCACTCAGACCAGGAAACTGATAGTGTTAGGTGGAGGAGCACAGGGGAACCCAAGAGCAGACTCAGACAAGGAAACTGATAGTGTTAGGAGGAGCAGCACAGAGGAACCCAAGAGCAGACTCAGACCAGGAAACTGATAGTGTTAGGTGGAGCAGCACAGGGGAACCCAAGAGCAGACTCAGACCAGGAAACTGATAGTGTTAGGCGGAGCAGCACAGGGGAACCAAAGAGCAGACTCAGACCAGGAAACTGATAGTGTTAGGGGGAGCAGCACAGGGGAACCCAAGAGCAGACTCAGACCAGGAAACTGATAGTGTTAGGTGGAGCAGCACAGGGGAACCCAAGAGCAGACTCAGACCAGGAAACTGATAGTGTTAGGTGGAGGGGCTCAGGGGAACCCAAGAGCAGACTCAGACCAGGAAACTGATAGTGTTAGGTGGAGCAGCACAGGGGAACCCAAGAGCAGACTCAGACCAGGAAACTGATAGTGTTAGGTAGAGCGGTACAGGGGAACCCAAGAGCAGACTCAGACCAGGAAACTGATAGTGTTAGGTGGAGCAGCACAGGGGAACCCAAGAGCAGACTCAGACCAGGAAACTGATAGTGTTAGGTAGAGCGTTACAGGGGAACCCAAGAGCAGACTCAGACCAGGAAACTGATAGTGTTAGGTAGAGCGGTACAGGGGAACCCAAGAGCAGACTCAGACCAGGAAACTGATAGTGTTAGGAGGAGGGGAACCCAAGAGCAGACTCAGACTAGGAAACTGATAGTGTTAGGTGGAGCGGCACAGGGGAACCCAAGAGCAGACTCAGACCAGGAAACTGATAGTGTTAGGTGGAGCAGCACAGGGGAACCCAAGAGCAGACTCAGACCAGGAAACTGATAGTGTTAGTTCTAGCAGCACAGGGGAACCCAAGAGCAGACTCAGACCAGGAAACTGATAGTGTTAGGTGGAGCTGCACAGGGGAACCCAAGAGCAGACTCAGACCAGGAAACTGATAGTGTTAGGTGGAGCAGCACAGGGGAACCCAAGAGCAGACTCAGACCAGGAAACTGATAGTGTTAGGTAGAGCGGTACAGGGGAACCCAAGAGCAGACTCAGACCAGGAAACTGATAGTGTTAGGTGGAGAGGCACAGGGGAACCCAAGAGCAGACTCAGACCAGGAAACTGATAGTGTTAGGTGGAGCAGCACAGGGGAACCAAAGAGCAGACTCAGACCAGGAAACTGATAGTGTTAGGTGGAGCAACACAGGGGAACCTAAGAGCAGACTCAGACCAGGAAACTGATAGTGTTAGGTGGAGCGGGACAGGGGAACCCAAGAGCAGACTCAGACCAGGAAACTGATAGCGTTAGGAGGAGGGGAACCCAAGAGCAGACTCAGACCAGGAAACTGATAGTGTTAGGTGGAGCAGCACAGGGGAACCCAAGAGCAGACTCAGACCAGGAAACTGATAGTGTTAGGTGGAGCAGCACAGGTGAACCCAAGAGCAGACTCAGACCAGGAAACTGATAGTGTTAGGTGGAGCAGGAACAGGGGAACCCAAGAGCAGACTCAGACCAGGAAACTGATAGTGTTAGGTGGAGCGGCACAGAGGAACCCAAGAGCAGACTCAGACCAGGAAACTGATAGTGTTAGGTGGAGGAGCACAGGGGAACCCAAGAGCAGACTCAGACAAGGAAACTGATAGTGTTAGGTGGAGCGGCACAGGGGAACCCAAGAGCAGACTAAGACCAGGAAACTGATAGTGTTAGGAGGAGCAGCACAGAGGAACCCAAGAGCAGACTCAGACCAGGAAACTGATAGTGTTAGTTCTAGCAGCACAGGGGAACCCAAGAGCAGACTCAGACCAGGAAACTGATAGTGTTAGGTGGAGCTGCACAGGGGAACCCAAGAGCAGACTCAGACCAGGAAACTGATAGTGTTAGGTGGAGCAGCACAGGGGAACCCAAGAGCAGACTCAGACCAGGAAACTGATAGTGTTAGGTAGAGCGGTACAGGGGAACCCAAGAGCAGACTCAGACCAGGAAACTGATAGTGTTAGGTGGAGAGGCACAGGGGAACCCAAGAGCAGACTCAGACCAGGAAACTGATAGTGTTAGGTGGAGCAGCACAGGGGAACCAAAGAGCAGACTCAGACCAGGAAACTGATAGTGTTAGGTGGAGCAACACAGGGGAACCTAAGAGCAGACTCAGACCAGGAAACTGATAGTGTTAGGTGGAGCGGGACAGGGGAACCCAAGAGCAGACTCAGACCAGGAAACTGATAGCGTTAGGAGGAGGGGAACCCAAGAGCAGACTCAGACCAGGAAACTGATAGTGTTAGGTGGAGCAGCACAGGGGAACCCAAGAGCAGACTCAGACCAGGAAACTGATAGTGTTAGGTGGAGCAGCACAGGTGAACCCAAGAGCAGACTCAGACCAGGAAACTGATAGTGTTAGGTGGAGCAGGGACAGGGGAACCCAAGAGCAGACTCAGACCAGGAAACTGATAGTGTTAGGTGGAGCGGCACAGAGGAACCCAAGAGCAGACTCAGACCAGGAAACTGATAGTGTTAGGTGGAGGAGCACAGGGGAACCCAAGAGCAGACTCAGACAAGGAAACTGATAGTGTTAGGTGGAGCGGCACAGGGGAACCCAAGAGCAGACTAAGACCAGGAAACTGATAGTGTTAGGAGGAGCAGCACAGAGGAACCCAAGAGCAGACTCAGACCAGGAAACTGATAGTGTTAGGTGGAGCAGCACAGGGGAACCCAAGAGCAGACTCAGACCAGGAAACTGATAGTGTTAGGTGGAGCAGCACAGGGGAACCCAAGAGCAGACTCAGACCAGGAAACTGATAGTGTTAGGTAGAGCGGTACAGGGGAACCCAAGAGCAGACTCAGACCAGGAAACTGATAGTGTTAGGTGGAGCAGCACAGGGGAACCCAAGAGCAGACTCAGACCAGGAAACTGATAGTGTTAGGTAGAGCGGTACAGGGGAACCCAAGAGCAGACTCAGACCAGGAAACTGATAGTGTTAGGAGGAGGGGAAGCCAAGAGCAGACTCAGACCAGGAAACTGATAGTGTTAGGTGGAGCGGCACAGGGGAACCCAAGAGCAGACTCAGACCAGGAAACTGATAGTGTTAGGTGGAGCAGCACAGGGGAACCTAAGAGCAGACTCAGACCAGGAAACTGATAGTGTTAGTTCTAGCAGCACAGGGGAACCCAAGAGCAGACTCAGACCAGGAAACTGATAGTGTTAGGTGGAGCAGCACAGGGGAACCCAAGAGCAGACTCAGACCAGGAAACTGATAGTGTTAGGTGGAGCGGGACAGGGGAACCCAAGAGCAGACTCAGACCAGGAAACTGATAGTGTTAGGTGGAGCAGCACAGGGGAACCCAAGAGCAGACTCAGACCAGGAAACTGATTGTGTTAGGTAGAGCGGTACAGGGGAACCCAAGAGCAGACTCAGACCAGGAAACTGATAGTGTTAGGTGGAGCAGCACAGGGGAACCCAAGAGCAGACTCAGACCAGGAAACTGATAGTGTTAGGAGGAGGGGAACCCAAGAGCAGACTCAGACCAGGAAACTGATAGTGTTAGGTGGAGGAGCACAGGGGAACCCAAGAGCAGACTCAGACAATGAAACTGATAGTGTTAGGTGGAGCGGCACAGGGGAACCCAAGAGCAGACTCAGACCAGGAAACTGATAGTGTTAGGAGGAGCAGCACAGAGGAACCCAAGAGCAGACTCAGACCAGGAAACTGATAGTGTTAGGTGGAGCAGCACAGGGGAACCCAAGAGCAGACTCAGACCAGGAAACTGATAGTGTTAGGTGGAGCAGCACAGGGGAACCCAAGAGCAGACTCAGACCAGGAAACTGATAGTGTTAGGTGGAGGGGCTCAGGGGAACCCAAGAGCAGACTCAGACCAGGAAACTGATAGTGTTAGGTGGAGCAGCACAGGGGAACCCAAGAGCAGACTCAGACCAGGAAACTGATAGTGTTAGGTAGAGCGGTACAGGGGAACCCAAGAGCAGACTCAGACCAGGAAACTGATAGTGTTAGGTGGAGCAGCACAGGGGAACCCAAGAGCAGACTCAGACCAGGAAACTGATAGTGTTAGGTAGAGCGTTACAGGGGAACCCAAGAGCAGACTCAGACCAGGAAACTGATAGTGTTAGGAGGAGGGGAACCCAAGAGCAGACTCAGACCAGGAAACTGATAGTGTTAGGTGGAGCGGCACAGGGGAACTCAAGAGCAGACTCAGACCAGGAAACTGATAGTGTTAGGTGGAGCAGCACAGGGGAACCCAAGAGCAGACTCAGACCAGGAAACTGATAGTGTTAGTTCTAGCAGCACAGGGGAACCCAAGAGCAGACTCAGACCAGGAAACTGATAGTGTTAGGTGGAGCAGCACAGGGGAACCCAAGAGCAGACTCAGACCAGGAAACTGATAGTGTTAGGTGGAGCAGCACAGGGGAACCCAAGAGCAGACTCAGACCAGGAAACTGATAGTGTTAGGTAGAGCGGTACAGGGGAACCCAAGAGCAGACTCAGACCAGGAAACTGATAGTGTTAGGAGGAGGGGAACCCAAGAGCAGACTCAGACTAGGAAACTGATAGTGTTAGGTGGAGCGGCACAGGGGAACCCAAGAGCAGACTCAGACCAGGAAACTGATAGTGTTAGGTGGAGCAGCACAGGGGAACCCAAGAGCAGACTCAGACCAGGAAACTGATAGTGTTAGTTCTAGCAGCACAGGGGAACCCAAGAGCAGACTCAGACCAGGAAACTGATAGTGTTAGGTGGAGCAGCACAGGGGAACCCAAGAGCAGACTCAGACCAGGAAACTGATAGTGTTAGGTGGAGCGGGACAGGGGAACCCAAGAGCAGACTCAGACCAGGAAACTGATAGTGTTAGGTGGAGCTGCACAGGGGAACCCAAGAGCAGACTCAGACCAGGAAACTGATAGTGTTAGGTGGATCAGCACAGGGGAACCAAAGAGCAGACTCAGACCAGGAAACTGATAGTGTTAGGTGGAGCAACACAGGGGAACCCAAGAGCAGACTCAGACAAGGAAACTGATAGTGTTAGGTGGAGCAGCACAGGGGAACCCAAGAGCAGACTCAGACCAGGAAACTGATGGAGTTAGATGGGGCGGGACAGGGGAACCCAAGAGCAGACTCAGACCAGGAAACTAACAGCGTTAGGAGGAGGGGAACCCAAGAGCAGACTCAGACCAGGAAACTGATAGCGTTAGGAGGAGGGGAACCCAAGAGCAGACTCAGACCAGGAAACTGATAGTGTTAGGTGGAGCGGCACAGAGGAACCCAAGAGCAGACTCAGACCAGGAAACTGATAGTGTTAGGTGGAGGAGCACAGGGGAACCCAAGAGCAGACTCAGACAAGGAAACTGATAGTGTTAGGTGGAGCGGCACAGGGGAACCCAAGAGCAGACTAAGACCAGGAAACTGATAGTGTTAGGAGGAGCAGCACAGAGGAACCCAAGAGCAGACTCAGACCAGGAAACTGATAGTGTTAGGTGGAGCAGCACACCCAAGAGCAGACTCAGACCAGGAAACTGATAGTGTTAGGTGGAGCAGCACAGGGGAACCCAAGAGCAGACTCAGACCAGGAAACTGATAGTGTTAGGTAGAGCGGTACAGGGGAACCCAAGAGCAGACTCAGACCAGGAAACTGATAGTGTTAGATGGAGCTGCACAGGAGAACCCAAGAGCAGACTCAGACCAGGAAACTGATAGTGTTAGGTAGAGCGGTACAGGGGAACCCAAGAGCAGACTCAGACCAGGAAACTGATAGTGTTAGGAGTAGGGGAACCCAAGAGCAGACTCAGACCAGGAAACTGATTGTGTTAGGTAGAGCGGTACAGGGGAACCCAAGAGCAGACTCAGACCAGGAAACTGATAGTGTTAGGTGGAGAGGCACAGGGGAACCCAAGAGCAGACTCAGACCAGGAAACTGATAGTGTTAGTTGGAGCAGCACAGGGGAACCAAAGAGCAGACTCAGACCAGGAAACTGATAGTGTTAGGTGGAGCAACACAGGGGAACCCAAGAGCAGACTCAGACCAGGAAACTGATAGTGTTAGGTGGAGCGGGACAGGGGAACCCAAGAGCAGACTCAGACCAGGAAACTGATAGTGTTAGGTGGAGGGGAACCCAAGAGCAGACTCAGACCAGGAAACTGATAGTGTTAGGTGGAGCAGCACAGGGGAACCCAAGAGCAGACTCAGACCAGGAAACTGATAGTGTTAGGTGGAGCAGCACAGGCGAACCCAAGAGCAGACTCAGACCAGGAAACTGATAGTGTTAGGTGGAGCAGCACAGGGGAACCCAAGAGCAGACTCAGACCAGGAAACTGATAGTGTTATGTGGAGCGGCACGGGGAACCCAAGAGCAGACTCAGACCAGGAAACTGATAGTGTTAGGTGGAGCAGCACAGGGGAACCCAAGAGCAGACTCAGACCAGGAAACTGATAGTGTTAGGTGGAGCAGCACAGGGGAACCCAAGAGCAGACTCAGACCAGGGAACTGATAGTGTTAGGTGGAGAGGCACAGGGGAACCCAAGAGCAGACTCAGACCAGGAAACTGATAGTGTTAGGTGGAGCAGCACAGGGGAACCCAAGAGCAGACTCAGACCAGGAAACTGATAGTGTTAGGTGGAGGGGAACCCAAGAGCAGACTCAGACCAGGAAACTGATAGTGTTAGGTGGAGCAGCACAGGGGAACCCAAGAGTAGACTCAGACCAGGAAACTGATAGTGTTAGGTGGAGCAGCACAGGTGAACCCAAGAGCAGACTCAGACCAGGAAACTGATAGTGTTAGGTGGAGCAGCACAGGGGAACCCAAGAGCAGACTCAGACCAGGAAACTGATAGTGTTATGTGGAGCGGCACGTTGAACCCAAGAGCAGACTCAGACCAGGAAACTGATAGTGTTAGGTGGAGCAGCACAGGGGAACCCAAGAGCAGACTCAAACTAGGAAACTGATAGTGTTAGGTGGAGCAGCACAGGGGAACCCAAGAGCAGACTCAGACCAGGAAACTGATAGTGTTAGGTGGATCAGCACAGGGAAACCCAAGAGCAGACTCAGACCAGGAAACTGATAGTGTTAGGTGGAGCTGCACAGGGGGACCCAAGAGCAGACTCAGACCAGGAAACTGATAGTGTTAGGTGGAGGGGAACCCAAGAGCAGACTCAGACCAGGAAACTGATAGTTTTAGGTGGAGCAGCACAGGGGAACCCAAGAGCAGACTCAGACCAGGAAGCTGATAGTGTTAGGAGGAGCAGCACAGGGGAACCCAAGAGCAGACTCAGACCAGGAAACTGATAGTGTTAGGAGGAGGGGAACCCAAGAGCAGACTCAGACCAGGAAACTGATAGTGTTAGGAGGAGCAGCACAGGGGAACCCAAGAGCAGACTCAGACCAGGAAACTGATAGTGTTAGGTGGAGCAGCACAGGGGAACCCAAGAGCAGACTCAGACCAGGAAACTGATAGTGTTAGGTGGAGCAGCACAGGGGAACCCAAGAGCAGACTCAGACCAGGAAACTGATAGTGTTAGTTGGATCAGCACAGGGGAACCCAAGAGCAGACTCAGACCAGGAAACTGATAGTGTTAGGTGGAGCAGCACAGGGGAACCCAAGAGCAGACTCAGACCAGGAAACTGATAGTGTTAGGTGGAGCAGCACAAGGGAACCCAAGAACAGACTCAGACCAGGAAACTGATAGTGTTAGGAGGAGGGGAACCCAAGAGCAGACTCAGACCAGGAAACTGATAGTGTTAGTTGGAGCAGCACAGGGGAATCCAAGAGCAGACTCAGACCAGGAAACTGATAGTGTTAGGTGGATCAGCACAGGGGAACCCAAGAGCAGACTCAGACCAGGAAACTGATAGTGTTAGGAGGAGGGTAACCCAAGAGCAGACTCAGACCAGGAAACTGATAGTGTTAGGTGGAGCAGCACAGGGGAACCCAAGAGCAGACTCAGACCAGGAAACTGATTGTGTTAGGTAGAGCGGTACAGGGGAACCCAAGAGCAGACTCAGACCAGGAAACTGATAGTGTTAGGTGGAGAGGCACAGGGGAACCCAAGAGCAGACTCAGACCAGGAAACTGATAGTGTTAGTTGGAGCAGCACAGGGGAACCAAAGAGCAGACTCAGACCAGGAAACTGATAGTGTTAGGTGGAGCAACACAGGGGAACCCAAGAGCAGATTCAGACCAGGAAACTGATAGTGTTAGGTGGAGCGGGACAGGGGAACCCAAGAGCAGACTCAGACCAGGAAACTGATAGTGTTAGGTGGAGGGGAACCCAAGAGCAGACTCAGACCAGGAAACTGATAGTGTTAGGTGGAGCAGCACAGGGGAACCCAACAGCAGACTCAGACCAGGAAACTGATAGTGTTAGGTGGAGCAGCACAGGCGAACCCAAGAGCAGACTCAGACCAGGAAACTGATAGTGTTAGGTGGAGCAGCACAGGGGAACCCAAGAGCAGACTCAGACCAGGAAACTGATAGTGTTATGTGGAGCGGCACGGGGAACCCAAGAGCAGACTCAGACCAGGAAACTGATAGTGTTAGGTGGAGCAGCACAGGGGAACCCAAGAGCAGACTCAGACCAGGAAACTGATAGTGTTAGGTGGAGCAGCACAGGGGAACCCAAGAGCAGACTCAGACCAGGGAACTGATAGTGTTAGGTGGAGAGGCACAGGGGAACCCAAGAGCAGACTCAGACCAGGAAACTGATAGTGTTAGGTGGAGCAGCACAGGGGAACCCAAGAGCAGACTCAGACCAGGAAACTGATAGTGTTAGGTGGAGGGGAACCCAAGAGCAGACTCAGACCAGGAAACTGATAGTGTTAGGTGGAGCAGCACAGGGGAACCCAAGAGTAGACTCAGACCAGGAAACTGATAGTGTTAGGTGGAGCAGCGCAGGTGAACCCAAGAGCAGACTCAGACCAGGAAACTGATAGTGTTAGGTGGAGCAGCACAGGGGAACCCAAGAGCAGACTCAGACCAGGAAACTGATAGTGTTATGTGGAGCGGCACGGGGAACCCAAGAGCAGACTCAGACCAGGAAACTGATAGTGTTAGGTGGAGCAGCACAGGGGAACCCAAGAGCAGACTCAGACCAGGAAACTGATAGTGTTAGGTGGAGCAGCACAGGGGAACCCAAGAGCAGACTCAGACCAGGAAACTGATAGTGTTAGGAGGAGGGGAACCCAAGAGCAGACTCAGACCAGGAAACTGATAGTGTTAGGAGGAGCAGCACAGGGGAACCCAAGAGCAGACTCAGACCAGGAAACTGATAGTGTTAGGTGGAGCAGCACAGGGGAACCCAAGAGCAGACTCAGACCAGGAAACTGATAATGTTAGTTGGATCAGCACAGGGGAACCCAAGAGCAGACTCAGACCAGGAAACTGATAGTGTTAGGTGGAGCAGCACAGGGGAACCCAAGAGCAGACTCAGACCAGGAAACTGATAGTGTTAGGTGGAGCAGCACAGGGGAACCCAAGAACAGACTCAGACCAGGAAACTGATAGTGTTAGGAGGAGGGGAATCCAAGAGCAGACTCAGACCAGTAAACTGATAGTGTTAGTTGGAGCAGCACAGGGGAATCCAAGAGCAGACTCAGACCAGGAAACTGATAGTGTTAGGAGGAGCAGCACAGGGGAACCCAAGAGCAGACTCAGACCAGGAAACTGGATCAATAAACCAAAATATGTATTGCCAAACAGGGAGAGATGGAGTGCAGGCCAGAGGAAGCTCGGGTGGGTTGTAGGAAACCAGATGTGGATGCTTAAGTTGGAGTGAGCTGGGTTGAGACAGGGTAAACAGGTCCGGAGGGAAATCCAAGGGAGTGATGGTGAGCTGAATCCAGAACAGGGTAGCAGGGTGGTGAGATGTGGAACAGGAGAAAGGGACCAGAGTCAGAGCGGCAAAACTGCAGTGAGAGGATAAACAGCGTCAGAAAGGGAAACAGGCACTGCAGGGTAACAGGATCTTGAATAATCATAAATAGCTAGAAGCGTAAACTGTCTGAGCAGAGATTACGATCTGGCAGAGTGGAAGTGGCAGGACTGAGTATTTGTAGAGGTCTTGATTATGGAACGGGTTGCAGCTGGTGGGGATCTGCTCTGACTCCAGCACACCTGTCTCCAACCACACAATCACACAGAGAGGGAGAGGGAGAGAGAGAGTGTGTACTGGGGGAGTGGCTGCAGGTCAAGAAGACACCGGATGAACACAAGAGGGCGTAGCAGGAGCAGATGTGACAGATAGCAAGAGAACATGTCGCTCTCAAAAAGTAGCAAAAAGAAAGGTGGATAAAGAAAATCGAAGTTTCAGGGAAGAACGGACAGAGAGATATGCATTCATCTAACCATCTATCTCCATACAGACAGAGAGATATGCATTCATCTAACCATCTATCTCCATACAGACAGAGAGATATGCATTCATCTAACCATCTATCTCCATACAGAGAGAGAGATATACATTCATCTAACCATCTATCTCCATACAGACAGAGAGATATGCATTCATCTAACCATCTATCTCCATACAGACAGAGAGATATGCATTCATCTAACCATCTATCTCCATACAGAGAGATATGCATTCATCTAACCATCTATCTCCATACAGACAGAGAGATATACATTCATCTAACCATCTATCTCCATACAGAGAGATATGCATTCATCTAACCATCTATCTCCATACAGACAGAGAGATATGCATTCATCTAACCATCTATCTCCATACAGACAGAGAGATATGCATTCATCTAACCATCTATCTCCATACAGACAGAGAGATATGCATTCATCTAACCATCTATCTCCATACAGACAGAGAGATATGCATTCATCTAACCATCTATCTCCATACAGACAGAGAGATATACATTCATCTAACCATCTATCTCCATACAGACAGAGAGATATGCATTCATCTAACCATCTATCTCCATACAGACAGAGAGATATACATTCATCTAACCATCTATCTCCATACAGACAGAGAGATATTAATTAATCTAACCATCTATCTCCATACAGACAGAGAGATATGCATTCATCTAACCATCTATCTCCATACAGACAGAGAGATATACATTCATCTAACCATCTATCTCCATACAGACAGAGAGATATGCATTCATCTAACCATCTATCTCCATACAGAGAGATATACATTCATCTAACCATCTATCTCCATACAGACAGAGAGATATGCATTCATCTAACCATCTATCTCCATACAGAGATATATACATTCATCTAACCATCTATCTCCATACAGACAGAGAGATATACATTCATCTAACCATCTATCTCCATACAGACAGAGAGATATGCATTCATCTAACCATCTATCTCCATACAGAGAGATATACATTCATCTAACCATCTATCTCCATACAGACAGAGAGATATGCATTCATCTAACCATCTATCTCCATACAGACAGAGAGATATACATTCATCTAACCATCTATCTCCATACAGACAGAGAGATATGCATTCATCTAACCATCTATCTCCATACAGAGATATATACATTCATCTAACCATCTATCTCCATACAGACAGAGAGATATACATTCATCTAACCATCTATCTCCATACAGACAGAGAGATATGCATTCATCTAACCATCTATCTCCATACAGAGAGATATGCATTCATCTAACCATCTATCTCCATACAGACAGAGAGATATACATTCATCTAACCATCTATCTCCAAACGGACAGAGAGATATGCATTCATCTAACCATCTATCTCCATACAGACAGAGAGATATGCATTCATCTAACCATCTATCTCCATACAGACAGAGAGATATGCATTCATCTAACCATCTATCTCCATACAGACAGAGAGATATACATTCATCTAACCATCTATCTCCATACAGACAGAGAGATATACAGTCATCTAACCATCTATCTCCATACAGACAGAGAGATATACATTCATCTAACCATCTATCTCCATACAGAGAGATATGCATTCATCTAGCCATCTATCTCCATACAGACAGAGATATATACATTCATCTAACCATCTATCTCCATACAGAGAGATATACATTCATCTAACCATCTATCTCCAAACAGACAGAGAGATATACATTCATCTAACCATCTATCTCCATACAGACAGAGAGATATGCATTCATCTAACCATCTATCTCCAAACAGACAGAGAGATATGCATTCATCTAACCATCTATCTCCATACAGAGAGATATGCATTCATCTAGCCATCTATCTCCATACAGACAGAGATATATACATTCATCTAACCATCTATCTCCATACAGAGAGATATACATTCATCTAACCATCTATCTCCATACAGACAGAGAGATATACATTCATCTAACCATCTATCTCCATACAGAGAGATATACATTCATCTAACCATCTATCTCCATACAGACAGAGAGATATACATTCATCTAACCATCTATCTCCATACTATGCATTCATCTTACCATCTTTCTCCACTGCCAAGCCAGTGTGTCTTGTTTGCAATGAAAATATCACTGTTTTCAAATAATTCAATCTCAGTCTGCATTATGAATCTAAGCATGATACTTTCAATGGACTTCCCGCCCCAGACAGAGGCTTGACACTCCTGCTATGGTGGGCAGACACAGGGGCCTGGTTAGCAGGTTGAAGGAGATCACCCCACAAATGAATGGTTTACATTGTCTCATCCATCAGAGTGTGCTGTGTGTCAGACTAAACATGGTTTACATTGTCTCATCCATCAGAGTGTGCTGTGTACCAGACTAAATATGGTTTACATTGTCTCATCCATCAGAGTGTGTCAGACTAAACATGGTTTACATTGTCTCATCCATCAGAGTGTGTCAGACTAAACATGGTTTACATTGTCTCATCCATCAGAGTGTGCTGTGTACCAGACTAAACATGGTTTACATTGTCTCATCCATCAGAGTGTGCTGTGTACCAGACTAAACATGGTTTACATTGTCTCATCCATCAGAGTGTGCTGTGTACCAGACTAAACATGGTTTACATTGTCTCATCCATCAGAGTGTGCTGTGTACCAGACTAAACATGGTTTACATTGTCTCATCCATCAGAGTGTGCTGTGTGTCAGACTAAACATGGTTTACATTGTCTCATCCATCAGAGTGTGCTGTGTACCAGACTAAACATGGTTTACATTGTCTCATCCGTCAGAGTGTGTCAGACTAAACATGGTTTACATTGTCTCATCCATCAGAGTGTGCTGTGTACCAGACTAAACATGGTTTACATTGTCTCATCCATCAGAGTGTGCTGTGTGTCAGACTAAACATGGTTTACATTGTCTCATCCATCAGAGTGTGCTGTGTACCAGACTAAACATGGTTTACATTGTCTCATCCATCAGAGTGTGTTGTGTACCAGACTAAACATGGTTTACATTGTCTCATCCATCAGAGTGTGCTGTGTGTCAGACTAAACATGGTTTACATTGTCTCATCCATCAGAGTGTGCTGTGTGTCAGACTAAACATGGTTTACATTGTCTCATCCATCAGAGTGTGCTGTGTGTCAGACTAAACATGGTTTACATTGTCTCATCCATCAGAGTGTGCTGTGTACCAGACTAAACATGGTTTACATTGTCTCATCCATCAGAGTGTGCTGTGTGCCAGACTAAACATGGTTTACATTGTCTCATCCATCAGAGTGTGCTGTGTACCAGACTAAACATGGTTTACATTGTCTCATCCATCAGAGTGTGCTGTGTGCCAGACTAAACATGGTTTACATTGTCTCATCCATCAGAGTGTGCTGTGTGTCAGACTAAACATGGTTTACATTGTCTCATCCATCAGAGTGTGCTGTGTACCAGACTAAACATGGTTTACATTGTCTCATCCATCAGAGTGTGCTGTGTACCAGACTAAACATGGTTTACATTGTCTCATCCATCAGAGTGTGCTGTGTGCCAGACTAAACATGGTTTACATTGTCTCACCCATCAGAGTGTGCTGTGTACCAGACTAAACATGGTTTACATTGTCTCATCCATCAGAGTGTGCTGTGTGCCAGACTAAACATGGTTTACATTGTCTCACCCATCAGAGTGTGCTGTGTACCAGACTAAACATGGTCTACATTGTCTCATCCATCAGAGTGTGCTGTGTACCAGACTAAACATGGTTTACATTGTCTCATCCATCAGAGTGTGCTGTGTACCAGACTAAACATGGTTTACATTGTCTCATCCATCAGAGTGTGTTGTGTACCAGACTAAACATGGTTTACATTGTCTCATCCATCAGAATGTGCTGTGTACCAGACTAAACATGGTTTACATTGTCTCATCCATCAGAATGTGCTGTGTACCAGACTAAACATGGTTTACATTGTCTCATCCATCAGAGTGTGCTGTGTGTCAGACTAAACATGGTTTACATTGTCTCATCCATCAGAGTGTGCTGTGTACCAGACTAAACATGGTCTACATTGTCTCATCCATCAGAGTGTGCTGTGTACCAGACTAAACATGGCTTACATTGTCTCATCCATCAGAGTGTGCTGTGTGCCAGACCAAAAGCTGAGCTAAAAGATGTGATGGATAAAGTCATAATTACCATTGTCAGGGGGACATCAAGCAACACAACATCGTCTTTTCCTCAAGCTGGTGACAGAATCAGAGGAGGCCATCCAGGATGATCTCCTGCTTCACAACAACGTGCGCTGGCTGAGTAAAGGAAAAGCTCCAGAGCCATTCTGTCAGCTGCATGACCAGGTTGTGGGTTTTGTCAGAAAAAGTTAAATGAGGGCAGCAGCTGATCACCTTCATATTCTGGAAATGGAGGAATTCCTCTCAGTTGCTTTTTTGGAGATATTCTTCAACTTAAACGGGTTAAATCTGTAGTTACAAGGAAGACAGAAAACAGTCATGGACTTGAGGCCTTTACTAGGAAGCTTGAGTTTCTGGATTTGGACTTGTCCTCTGGAAGGCTACTGCACTTCAGCACACTAAAGAAACGACAGGCAGAGGGTCCAGGCTGATTTGGAAGATTTCATCAAGCAGCTGAGGGACAACTTCTCCACCAGATTTGAAGACTACAGCAGCCCAACGATATCATTTCGTTTTAATGTGATATTCTCACAGTCCGTCCTGGTGGATAATTCTCTTCCCTTGCTAAGAAAACAGTACCCTCGCTGGATAAGGCCACAATTCAAAATGAGCTGATTGAATTCCATCGAGCCATCTGTTTGTTCTGTTGTTAAAGGATCAGGCTATCAGGATCAGGCTATCAGGATCAGGTTATCAGGATCAGGTTATCAGGATCAGGTTATCAGGATCAGTTTTATCAGGATCAGTTTTATCAGGGTCAGTTTTATCAGGATCAGGTTATCGGGACAAGGTTATCGGGACCAGGTTATCAGGACCAGGTTATCAGGACCAGGCTATCAGGTTATCAGGTTATCAGGACCAGGTTATCAGGATCAGGTTATCAGGACCAGGTTATCAGGACCAGGTTATCAGGATCATGTTATCAGGATCAGGTTATCGGGATCAGGTTATCGGGATCAGGTTATCGGGATCAGGTTATCGGGATCAGGTTATCGGGACCAGGTTATCGGGACCAGGTTATCGGGACCAGGTTATCGGGACCAGGTTATCGGGACCAGGTTATCAGGATCAGTTTTATCGGGACCAGGTTATCGGGACCAGGTTATCGGGACCAGGTTATCGGGACCAGGTTATCGGGACCAGGTTATCGGGACCAGGTTATCGGGAAAAGGTTATCGGGAAAAGGTTATCGGGAAAAGGTTATCAGGATCAGTTTTATCGGGATCAGTTTTATCGGGACCAGGTTATCGGGACCAGGTTATCGGGACCAGGTTATCGGGACCAGGTTATCGGGACCAGGTTATCGGGATCAGGTTATCCCGATACAGACATTCAGATACAGACATCTCCTTTTATTCTTTCCATTATAGTGTAATGTAGGACGCTACATTTCTGGACAATTGTAAATAGGCCTAGAAAAAAAATCCCTCTTCAATTCGGCCATTTTGCTTTCTTGTGGAAGATGCTGTTCAGCCACATAGCCTAGCTCAGCCAGTTAAGTTATTTTATATGGGCCTTCACTGAAGAAATAGACTCCAATTAAGCCCTCTTGTTATTTTAAAAATCACATTAAAATGAAGATTATTGTTGAAATGAATTACTCGACTGGTGTAGGTTTTCTCCATCTGTTGCATAACAAGTTATCTATATTTTCAGCACCAGGTGCTGTTCACCTCCTATTGATTGTGCTGCAGTTGCCACTTTATGTTTCAGCACCACAAAATGGTCCTCTACGTGCTTTATTAGTCTCCTGCATTCTCTCCTCATGAATGAAGTTAACATGTAACTTGTGCATTATTTAGGGAGGTCACATTGTAGATACACTACACCACCATTTAGAATACAGTAGGAACTCTTTCCATTTGTCCTATTGAAACACACAGAAAACTATAGTATTTAGCCTAAAGCAGCATCTGATTTTACAGTAGACTATAGATGTAGGCTACTGTATAGTCACATGGCTCAGTGTTAAAATGTTAGAGCAGCACAACTTATATCCTCTTAGTGAATGTCTCTTAATGAGAAAGAATCATCAACATGGATGAGAATACTGCATTTTGAAATGAAAATACTATTGAATCTGTAGACACATTTAAATAGTGATTCTGACGTCAGTGGATCTGCGTGAGGGGTGAGTCAGAAATGGTTTGAATACTACAACTCCCTGTTTCACGTTGCATCACGTCCAGTGTTGAGGAACTGTAATGGTTTGAAAACACCTGCTCTTTAAGAAGGACTACAACTCCCTGTTTCACGTTGCATCACGTCCAGTGTTGAGGAACTGTAATGGTTTGAAAACACCTGCTCTTTAAGAAGAACTACAACTCCCTGTTTCACGTTGCATCACGTCCAGTGTTGAGGAACTGTAAGGGGGGAGTCAGATGGATTAAGGCATTTTGGAGGGGCTGAATGTTGCACCATTGATAAAGCAGATCAACTGAGCTAGGGTCAGAGTTAGGAAGAAAACTACAAAATGGCGCCATATTTGTAGTTCACAACTCTTCTGGTTTCTGTACCAATGTCAGTTGTTTAGCCTATTTGTTACATACATTATTTAAAACAATCCCACGTTATATACGAAAACGTAGCTGTGATTCAAACGAAAGAATGATGGAGCAACAAGAATTGATTAATCAGAAAATTCAGAAAGAATCCCAGCTGAGACAGGAGATAGAAATTTAAAGGTAATGTCAGACTAAGCCGACATATGCAGCGTTTACCGTGAATGTAGTCTCCACGAAAGAGGAACATTTCCTTTAAATGTCAGCACCTTGTAGGCCTGTGTGTGCTGTATATGAATATGTGTAGCCTGGCCTATATGATGAGTAACGTTATATTCAACCCAGCCCATGTAGTGTTTCAGGTGTTCAGATAGTGAAAACTGATGTGTTTTAAGCTCTCGCCCAAAGCCTGTTGTCTTGGCATGTGGACATAAACTTTCTGATCAATCAAATATGTGCTTATTCTTCTCATTACAAGTCTCTAGTAGAACAATCAAGCTGTTTCCCCAGTTTACTGAGGAGTATATTACACCCCAGCTAAAAGCCTACAGACCTATTTATTAAATAAAGTACACCACTGTCAGAGTCCTCAGTTGTAGTGAGAACATTGTGTCATATGTTTAAGGGCTGTTTCATGTGATTCAAAATGTTCCAGTGTTGAGGAACTGTAATGGTTTGACTACACCTGCTCTTTAAGAAGAACTACAACTCCCTGTTTCACGTTGCATCACGTCCAGTGTTGAGGAACTGTAATGGTTTGAATACACCTGCTCTTTAAGAAGAACTACAACTCCCTGTTTCACGTTGCATCACGTCCAGTGTTGAGGAACTGTAATGGTTTGACTACACCTGCTCTTTAAGAAGAACTACAACTCCCTGTTTCACGTTGCATCACGTCCAGTGTTGAGGAACTGTAATGGTTTGAATACACCTGCTCTTTAAGAAGAACTACAACTCCCTGTTTCACGTTGCATCACGTCCAGTGTTGAGGAACTGTAATGGTTTGAATACACCTGCTCTTTAAGAAGGACTACAACTCCCTGTTTCACGTTGCATCACGTCCAGTGTTGAGGAACTGTAATGGTTTGACTACACCTGCTCTTTAAGAAGGACTACAACTCCCTGTTTCACGTTGCATCACGTCCAGTGTTGAGGAACTGTAATGGTTTGACTACACCTGGGCTTTAAGAAGAACTACAACTCCCTGTTTCACGTTGCATCACGTCCAGTGTTGAGGAACTGTAATGGTTTGAATACACCTGCTCTTTAAGAAGAACTACAACTCCCTGTTTCACGTTGCATCACGTCCAGTGGCGGCGACCGGAAATGGCGCCGGAATTGTAGTTCTAACCCCTTTGTGGTTTGTTTAGAATAATGATGTATTAAATGTGCTACTGTGACCACACCATGGCCTCCAGTCTCCAGCAAAGTAAATGTATCTGAAATGACGAGTCTACAAGGCTTGATCTCTAAATGTGTTTCTCTGTAGGCTACATACTGAACCCTTAAAGATACAATCCTTAGTTACTAAACCCATTTCTGGACCGTTACATGTTGAGGGATTCAGGCAGGATCAGGTGCAGAAGTTATTATTTATTTAAAGATGACAATAATGATCTAGATATTCACATGACAATATTTACACAATAATCTATATTGACTTGCCTAGTTAAATAAAGGTTAAATAAAATATATTTACAAACTCCACAACTAACAGGTCAATGAAAAGACAATACTTTGGAGGAAGCAAACCTGTCTATTCCATTAGACTCTTGGGGTTTATCAGACTCAGGTTCTCCTCACCATGACATCAATAGTAAATGACCTGCAACAATGGCCTGTATCACATCTAACAACTAAACAGAAATGTGCTTCTATTAACCCCAAAACAGCAATAAAACATACCATTATAAACAAAGGGCAGGAATACAATGACATCAATTAAAACAGAATGGACATGTTAAAAACACACCCTCAGCCTCATTCATCTATTCCTCATCAATATCACCATCGTTGTTGTAGTCATCACCCTCAGCCTCATTAATCTATTCCTCATCAATATCACCATCGTTGTTGTAGTCATCACCCTCAGCCTCATTCATCTATTCCTCATCAATATCACCATCGTTGTTGTAGTCATCACCCTCAGCCTCATTCATCTATTCCTCATCAATATCACCATCGTTGTTGTAGTCATCACCCTCAGCCTCATTCATCTATTCCTCCATCAATATCACCATCGTTGTTGTAGTCATCACCCTCAGCCTCATTAATCTATTCCTCCATCAATATCACCATCGTTGTTGTAGTCATCACCCTCAGCCTCATTAATCTATTCCTCCATCAATATCACCATCGTTGTTGTAGTCATCACCCTCAGCCTCATTCATCTATTCCTCATCAATATCACCATCGTTGTTGTAGTCATCATCCTCAGCCTCATTCATCTATTCCTCCATCAATATCACCATCGTTGTTGTAGTCATCACCCTCAGCCTCATTCATCTATTCCTCCATCAATATCACCATCGTTGTTATAGTCATCACCCTCAGCGTCATTAATCTATTCCTCCATCAATATCACCATCGTTGTTGTAGTCATCACTCTCAGCCTCATTAATCTACTTCTCCATCAATATCACCATCGTTGTTGTAGTCATCACCCTCAACCTCATTAATCTATTCCTCCATCAATATCAAATCAAATCAAATGTATTTATATAGCCCTTCTTACATCAGCTGATATCTCAAAGTGCTGTACAGAAACCCAGCCTAAAACCCCAAACAGCAAGCAATGCAGGTGTAGAAGCACGGCGGCTAGGAAAAACTCCCTAGAAAGGCCAAAACCTAGGAAGAAACCTAGAGAGGAATCAGGCTATGAGGGGTGGCCAGTCCTCTTCTGGCTGTGCCGGGTGGAGATTATAACAGAACATGGCCAAGATGTTCAAATGTTCATAAATGACCAGCAGGGTCAAATAATAATAATCACAGTAGTTGTCGAGGGTGCAACAGGTCAGCACATCAGGAGAAAATGTCAGTTGGCTTTTCATAGCCGATCATTAAGAGTATCTCTACCGCTCCTGCTGTCTCTAAAGAGTTGAAAACAGCAGGTCTGGGACAGGTAGCACGTCCGGTGAACAGGTCGGGGTTCCATAGCCGCCGGCAGAACAGTTGAAACTGGAGCAGCAGCACGGCCAAGTGGACTGGGGACAGCAAGGAGTCATCATGCCAGGTAGTCCTGAGGCATGGTCCTAGGGCTCAGGTCCTCCGAGAGAGAGAAAGAAAGAGAGAAGGAGAGAATTAGAGAGAGCATACTTAAATTCACACAGAACACCGGATAAGACAGGAGAAGTACTCCAGATATAACAAACTGACCCTAGACCCCCGACACATAAACTACTGCAGCATAAATACTGGAGGCTGAGACAGGAGGGGTCAGGAGACACAGACACACACACACACACACTGGACATGGGTACACACACACACGCTGGACACACACAAGACATACACACACACAGACACACACACAAACACAGACACACACAAAGACTGGACACACACACATACTTGGCCATCACACACACTGGACACACACTAGACACACACACTGGACACACACACTGGACACAAATACTACACACAGACACCGAACACACACTCACACAAACTGGCACACACACACACACACACACACACACACACACACACTGGACAAACACACACTAGACACACACACAGGACACTCACACACTGACACACACACCTCATGTTTCAGCATGATAATGAACGGCCCGATGTCACAAGGATCTGGACACAATTCCTGGATGCTGAAAATGTCCCAGTCCTCCATGGCCTGAGTACTCACCAGACATGTCACCCATTGAGCATGTTTGGGATGCTCTGGATAGACGTGTACTACAGCTTGTTCCAGTTCCCACCAATATCCAGCAACTTTGCTCGGCCATTGAAGAGGAGTGGGACAACATTCCACAGGCCACAATCAACAGCCTGATCAACTCTATGTGAAGGAGATGTGTCGTGCTGCATGAGGCAAATGGTGGTCACACCAGATACTGACTGGTTTTCTGATCCACACTCCTACTGTTTTATTAGGTATCTGACAAACAGATGCATATCTGTGTTCCCAGTCATGTGAAATCCATAGATTAGGGCCTAATGAATGTATTTCAACTGACTGATGTCCTTATGTGAACTGTGACTCAGTAAGATCTTGTTGGGTTTATTTTATTGTTCAGTGTTAATAAAAAGAGCAGTTGTACATGTTTTATGTTTGATATGATGTTAGTTACACTCTGAAGTCATTTCTACCTTCCTGATCTAGTGTTTAACCCCTGACCTCCTCCCACCGTCTCACTGTCCATGTCTGCTGTTAGCTCCCACCTCTACTGTGTTATAATGGACCTCCTCTCACCGTCTCACTGTCCATGTCTGCTGTTAGCTCCCACCTCTACTGTGTTATAATGGACCTCCTCCCACCGTCTCACTGTCCATGTCTGCTGTTAGCTCCCACCTCTACTGTGTTATAATGGACCTCCTCACACCGTCTCACTGTCCATGTCTGCTGTTAGCTCCCACCTCTACTGTGTTATAATGGACCTCCTCACACCGTCTCACTGTCCATGTCTGCTGTTAGCTCCCACCTCTACTGTGTTATAATGGACCTCCTCACACCGTCTCACTGTCCATGTCTGCTGTTAGCTCCCACCTCTACTGTGTTATAATGGACCTTCTCCTCACACCGTCTCACTGTCCATGTCTGCTGTTAGCTCCCACCTCTACTGTGTTATAATGGACCTTCTCTCACCGTCTCACTGTCCATGTCTGCTGTTAGCTCCCACCTCTACTGTGTTATAATGGACCTCCTCACACCGTCTCACTGTCCATGTCTGCTGTTAGCTCCCACCTCTACTGTGTTATAATGGACCTCCTCACACCGTCTCACTGTCCATGTCTGCTGTTAGCTCCCACCTCTACTGTGTTATAATGGACCTCCTCACACCGTCTCACTGTCCATGTCTGCTGTTAGCTCCCACCTCTACTGTGTTATAATGGACCTCCTCACACCGTCTCACTGTCCATGTCTGCTGTTAGCTCCCACCTCTACTGTGTTATAATGGACCTTCTCACACCGTCTCACTGTCCATGTCTGCTTTTAGCTCCCACCTCTACTGTGTTATAATGGACCTTCTCCTCACACCGTCTCACTGTCCATGTCTGCTGTTAGCTCCCACCTCTACTGTGTTATAATGGACCTCCTCACACCGTCTCACTGTCCATGTCTGCTGTTAGCTCCCACCTCTACTGTGTTATAATGGACCTTCTCCTCACACCGTCTCACTGTCCATGTCTGCTGTTAGCTCCCACCTCTACTGTGTTATAATGGACCTTCTCACACCGTCTCACTGTCCATGTCTGCTTTTAGCTCCCACCTCTACTGTGTTATAATGGACCTTCTCTTCACACCGTCTCACTGTCCATGTCTGCTGTTAGCTCCCACCTCTACTGTGTTATAATGGACCTCCTCACACCGTCTCACTGTCCATGTCTGCTGTTAGCTCCCACCTCTACTGTGTTATAATGGACCTTCTCACACCGTCTCACTGTCCATGTCTGCTGTTAGCTCCCACCTCTACTGTGTTATAATGGACCTTCTCACACCGTCTCACTGTCCATGTCTGCTGTTAGCTCCCACCTCTACTGTGTTATAATGGACTTTCTCACACCGTCTCACTGTCCATGTCTGCTGTTAGCTCCCACCTCTACTGTGTTATAATGGACCTCCTCACACCGTCTCACTGTCCATGTCTGCTGTTAGCTCCCACCTCTACTGTGTTATAATGGACCTTCTCACACCGTCTCACTGTCCATGTCTGCTTTTAGCTCCCACCTCTACTGTGTTATAATGGACCTTCTCACACCGTCTCACTGTCCATGTCTGCTTTTAGCTCCCACCTCTACTGTGTTATAATGGACCTTCTCCTCACACCGTCTCACTGTCCATGTCTGCTGTTAGCTCCCACCTCTACTGTGTTATAATGGACCTTCTCACACCGTCTCACTGTCCATGTCTGCTTTTAGCTCCCACCTCTACTGTGTTATAATGGACCTTCTCACACCGTCTCACTGTCCATGTCTGCTTTTAGCTCCCACCTCTACTGTGTTATAATGGACCTTCTCCTCACACCGTCTCACTGTCCATGTCTGCTGTTAGCTCCCACCTCTACTGTGTTATAATGGACCTCCTCACACCGTCTCACTGTCCATGTCTGCTGTTAGCTCCCACCTCTACTGTGTTATAATGGACCTTCTCATCTCACCGTCTCACTGTCCATGTCTGCTGTTAGCTCCCACCTCTACTGTGTTATAATGGACCTCCTCACACCGTCTCACTGTCCATGTCTGCTGTTAGCTCCCACCTCTACTGTGTTATAATGGACCTCCTCACACCGTCTCACTGTCCATGTCTGCTGTTAGCTCCCACCTCTACTGTGTTATAATGGACCTCCTCACACCGTCTCACTGTCCATGTCTGCTGTTAGCTCCCACCTCTACTGTGTTATAATGGACCTCCTCACACCGTCTCACTGTCCATGTCTGCTGTTAGCTCCCACCTCTACTGTGTTATAATGGACCTTCTCACACCGTCTCACTGTCCATGTCTGCTGTTAGCTCCCACCTCTACTGTGTTATAATGGACCTTATGCTTGTTATGTCACCTCTGTAACCAGGTATGAAACATACTGACCTTTCTGACCCCGTCCCATGGCCCTACTTCACTGTGTTATAATGGACCTTATGCTTGTTATGTCACCTCTGTAACCAGCTATGAAACATACTGACCTTTCTGACCCCGTCCCATGGCCCTATTTCACTGTGTTATAATGGACCTTATGCTTGTTATGGCACCTCTGTAACCAGGTATGAAACATACTGACCTTTCTGACCCCGTCCCATGGCCCTACTTCACTGTGTTATAATGGACCTTATGCTTGTTATGGCACCTCTGTAACCAGGTATCAAACATACTGACCTTTCTGACCCCGTCCCATGGCCCTATTTCACTGTGTTATAATGGACCTTAAGCTTGTTATGGCACCTCTGTAACCAGCTATGAAACATACTGACCTTTCTGACCCCGTCCCATGGCCCTACTTCACTGTGTTATAATGGACCTTAAGCTTGTTATGGCACCTCTGTAACCAGCTATCAAACATACTGACCTTTCTGACCCCGTCCCATGGCCCTACTTTCTAGAACTAAACATTTAATGTCCTCTGAGTTTTGCTTACTGTCCATTTACTTATGTATGATGTGTTTGTTGTATATTGGGGTTGTGCCGCAGAGCATCATGGGGGTTTGTATGTGTTGAGATGATCACGTTCCAGATAAATGGTTGAACTGATTCCTGTCTCCAGTCTCATCATTATTGAATTGTTATACAGATGAGGTAATGAAACCCACAAAACATAACCAAAGATTGGCGATGAGTAAGTCTGAATCTACAGGAACTATTCTGTCTGGAAGAAGTTGGTTTTTACAACTGTTTAAAACGGTTATTTGCTGTGGTACAGTCTAGGCTAATGTTAGAGCACAGTATATTGCTAGCAGAGGCAATTGCAGAGTTGAGCTAGCTAAGAGAGAGAGAGTTAGCATTGTCATGGATGGCAGAAAAGGACTCGAGACGGATGTCGGAGTAGGGAAACATCTTGATTAAAAAGGTGGGAATGTACATTGATTAAAGGAAAGGACATTTATTCAACTGTGAAGACGAACTTTGGAATTAAAAACTGCTAAATGAGCGAAGTGAATGAAGATCACGTGACTGAGGAACATATTGCTGTGGTTGAGGACAATACTGAAGTGAATGAAGATCACGTGACTGAGGAACATATTGCTGTGGTTGAGGACAATACTGAAGTGAATGAAGATCACGTGACTGAGGAACATATTGCTGTGGTTGAGGACAATACTGAAGTGAAGGAAGATCACGTGACTGAGGAACATATTGCTGTGGTTGAGGACAATACTGAAGTGAAGGAAGATCACGTGACTGAGGAACATATTGCTGTGGTTGAGGACACAATACTGAAGTGAATGACAATCAGGATCCTATTGAGAAATGAAAAATGTCTGGAATTGTTGGAACCATTGGACAGTTTGATAAAAGTATTGAGCAGTGTAGCTCATATACAGAATGGTTTGAATATTTTGTTCTTGTAAATAACATTGATGAGGACAACATTGTACCTACAGTTTTTAGTGTAATGTGGCCAAAGACATGTAATTTACTAGGCAGCCTGTTACATCCAGACAGAACAGGTAATAAGACGTATGGGGATATTGTGAAGATACTTAAAGGACATTATTCACCAGAACCACTAGTTAATGCTGAAAGGGTCAGGTTCCACAGGAGACATCAGGAAGAGGGAGAATCAGTACCAATGTTTGCTGCTGCATTAAAGAAACGATCAGAACACTGTGAGTTGAATGGTGTTCTAAATGACATCATAAGAGACAGACTAGAATGTGGGCTAAGGAGTGAAGATACACTAAAGAGACTGTTGACTGAATGGTGTTGTAAATGACATCATAAGAGACAGACTAGAATGTGGGCTACAGAGTGAAGATACACTAAAGAGACTGTTGACTGAATGGTGTTCTAAATGACATCATAAGAGACAGACTAGAATGTGGGCTACGGAGTGAAGATACACTAAAGAGACTGTTGACTGAATGGTGTTCTAAATGACATCATAAGAGACAGACTAGAATGTGGGCTACGGAGTGAAGATACACTAAAGAGACTGTTGACTGAATGGTGTTCTAAATGACATCATAAGAGACAGACTAGAATGTGGGCTACGGAGTGAAGATACACTAAAGAGACTGTTGACTGAATGGTGTTCTAAATGACATCATAAGAGACAGACTAGAATGTGGGCTATGGAGTGAAGATACACTAAAGAGACTGTTGACTGAATGGTGTTCTAAATGACATCATAAGAGACAGACTAGAATGTTACTACAGAGTGAAGATACACTAAAGAGACTGTTGACTGAATGGTGTTGTAAATGACATCATAAGAGACAGACTAGAATGTGGGCTACGGAGTGAAGCTACACTAAAGAGACTGTTGACTGAATGGTGTTCTAAATGACATCATAAGAGACAGACTAGAATGTGGGCTACAGAGTGAAGCTACACTAAAGAGACTGTTGACTGAATGGTGTTCTAAATGACATCATAAGAGACAGACTAGAATGTGGGCTACAGAGTGAAGCTACACTAAAGAGACTGTTGACTGAATGGTGTTCTAAATGACATCATAAGAGACAGACTAGAATGTGGGCTACAGAGTGAAGCTACACTAAAGAGACTGTTGACTGAATGGTGTTCTAAATGACATCATAAGAGACAGACTAGAATGTGGGCTACGGAGTGAAGCTACACTAAAGAGACTGTTGACTGAGTGGTGTTCTAAATGACATCATAAGAGACAGACTAGAATGTTACTACGGAGTGAAGCTACACTAAAGAGACTGTTGACTGAATGGTGTTCTAAATGACATCATAAGAGACAGACTAGAATGTGGGCTACGGAGTGAAGCTACACTAAAGAGACTGTTGACTGAATGGTGTTCTAAATGACATCATAAGAGACAGACTAGAATGTGGGCTACGGAGTGAAGATACACTAAAGAGACTGTTGACTGAATGGTGTTCTAAATGACATCATAAGAGACAGACTAGTATGTGGGCTACGGAGTGAAGCTACACTAAAGAGACTGTTGACTGAGTGGTGTTCTAAATGACATCATAAGAGACAGACTAGAATGTTACTACGGAGTGAAGCTACACTAAAGAGACTGTTGACTGAATGGTGTTCTAAATGACATCATAAGAGACAGACTAGTATGTGGGCTACGGAGTGAAGCTACACTAAAGAGACTGTTGACTGAATGGTGTTCTAAATGACATCATAAGAGACAGACTAGAATGTGGGCTATGGAGTGAAGATACACTAAAGAGACTGTTGACTGAATGGTGTTCTAAATGACATCATAAGAGACAGACTAGAATGTGGGCTACAGAGTGAAGATACACTAAAGAGACTGTTGACTGAATGGTGTTCTAAATGACATCATAAGAGACAGACTAGAATGTGGGCTACGGAGTGAAGCTACACTAAAGAGACTGTTGACTGAGTGGTGTTCTAAATGACATCATAAGAGACAGACTAGAATGTTACTACGGAGTGAAGCTACACTAAAGAGACTGTTGACTGAAAGTCATCTGACCTTGGTGAAGGACATTGAAATCACTGTGTCCATGGAACTAGCTTCTGAAGAGGCTCAACCAGTTGAGTTCATCAGGAACTTAGTGGGTTCATCTAACAATCCTAATCACCAGCTGATACATTGTAATCTCATACACAGGGTTCACCTTCCACCTAGAAAACATCATTTAATGAACATCATAACCTCTCCTCTGTGTGATCTATGTAATCAAGGTGCCTTGGGCTCCTTTCTGCATATGCATTTTTTTTTTACTTTGCTCTTTAATTATTTGTTACTTTTATTTTACTTTAATTACATTTTTATTTTATTTGCTCTTTAATTATTTGTTACTTTTATTTTACTTTAATTACATTTTTATTTTATGTGCTCTTTAATTATTTGTTACTTTTATTTCTTGTTTTTTGGGGTATTTTTCTTAAAACTGCATAAGGGCTTGTAAGTCAGCATTTCACTGTAAGGTCTAAACCTGTTGTATTCGGTGCATGTGACAAATAACATTTGATTTGATTTGATATGTTGCACAACAACAATTGACAGCTGGTTATCTGCAACTGAAACCATAAAATAACTACTGTTGTGGGTTTTTTACACCACTGATTGCCTGTTCATCATAATTTTAGTGCAAATGTGAACCTTACTGATATATATTGTATTTACCTGCAATAAGTGGTATACTGATATATATTTTAACAGTATTGTGTCTCTATCTGTATAACCATTCCTGCTGCTATTTGTTCTGATATATATTTTAACAGTATTGTGTCTCTATCTGTATAATCATTCCTGCTGCTATTTGTTCTTGTCTTTGTTCCCTTAAAATAAAATAAAAAGTTGATCACAAAAAAAGGAAAAGTGCACAGAGTTTCAATTGAATATCAGAGACGGGAAATGAAGTCACATGCTTCCACTGTGGCAAGGTGGGACATCAGGCTTCTACATGCTGGTGTAAGGACATAGATTGTCCAGCCTGTGGTAAGAAAATGCACATTTGACAAAACCTCTAGAAACAAAAAAGAGAACAGAAAATACAAAATGGGAAACAAGAAACAGACATTCCAACGAAAGACAAATAAACATGTTCACACTGTTGAATAAGAGAACACTGAGGTGAGTGACTCATCAGACCAGGAAGTCACACTGAAACACCTTCCACTTCAGCCAGCGCCCCTCGTGTTAAAGACTTACACAGGTGAATCTGTCGCTGTGAGAGGCATCACTGATGTCACAGTTCAGGTAAACAGACAAACTGAAAAGCTGCCACTCTATGTTGTGAAAGGAGACTATGCATCACTACTGGGATGTTCATAGTTGGAGGAAATCACACTGGACTGGCCATCAGAGAATACACTGACACATGGAGACACAGACCTCCCTGCCATCTTATAGAAACAGACGTATTTAATGGACAGCAGGGTAGTATGAACGACATTACAGGGAAGCTTGGCATTAAGACAGACAGTAAACCAACGTTTCTGAAAGCAGGACCTGTACCTTATGCATTCAGACCAGAAGTGGAGGCTGACTTGGAGGCTTTAGTCAAGAACAAAGTACTGGAGCCGGTCAGCATGAGCAACACCCATCTACCAGTCCTTAACACTAGAACCACCTGGTCTTTCAGCCTATCAGAACACCCATCTACCAGTCCTTAACACTAGAACCACCTGGTCTTTCAGCCTATCAGAACACCATCTACCAGTCCTTAACACTAGAACCACCTGGTCTTTCAGCCTATCAGAACACCCATCTACCAGTCCTTAACACTAGAACCACCTGGCCTTTCAGCCTATCAGAACACCCATCTACCAGTCCTTAACACTAGAACCACCTGGTCTTTCAGCCTATCAGAACACCCATCTACCAGTCCTTAACACTAGAACCACCTGGCCTTTCAGCCTATCAGAACACCCATCTACCAGTCCTTAACACTAGAACCACCTGGTCTTTCAGCCTATCAGAACACCCATCTACCAGTCCTTAACACTAGAACCACCTGATCTTTCAGCATATCAGAACACCCATCTACCAGTCCTTAACACTAGAACCACCTGGTCTTTCAGCCTATCAGAACACCATCTACCAGTCCTTAACACTAGAACCACCTGGCCTTTCAGCCTATCAGAACACCCATCTACCAGTCCTTAACACTAGAACCACCTGGTCTTTCAGCCTATCAGAACACCCATCTACCAGTCCTTAACACTAGAACCACCTGATCTTTCAGCCTATCAGAACACCCATCTACCAGTCCTTAACACTAGAACCACCTGGTCTTTCAGCCTATCAGAACACCCATCTACCAGTCCTTAACACTAGAACCACCTGGTCTTTCAGCCTATTAGAACACCCATCTACCAGTCCTTAACACTAGAACCACCTGGTCTTTCAGCCTATTAGAACACCCATCTACCAGTCCTTAACACCAGAACCACCTGGTCTTTCAGAACACCCATCTACCAGTCCTTAACACTAGAACCACCTGGTCTTTCAGCCTATCACAACACCCATCTACCAGTCCTTAACACTAGAACCACCTGGTCTTTCAGCCTATCAGAACACCCATCTACCAGTCCTTAACACTAGAACCACCTGGTCTTTCAGCCTATCAGAACACCCATCTACCAGTCCTTAACACTAGAACCACCTGATCTTTCAGCCTATCAGAACACCCATCTACCAGTCCTTAACACTAGAACCACCTGGTCTTTCAGCCTATCAGAACACCATCTACCAGTCCTTAACACTAGAACCACCTGGTCTTTCAGCCTATCAGAACACCCATCTACCAGTCCTTAACACTAGAACCCCCTGTCTTTCAGCCTATCAGAACACCCATCTACCAGTCCTTAACACTAGAACCACCTGATCTTTCAGCCTATCAGAACACCCATCTACCAGTCCTTAACACTAGAACCACCTGGTCTTTCAGCCTATCAGAACACCCATCTACCAGTCCTTAACACTAGAACCACCTGGTCTTTCAGCCTATCAGAACACCCATCTACCAGTCCTTAACACTAGAACCACCTGGTCTTTCAGCCTATCAGAACACCCATCTACCAGTCCTTAACACTAGAACCACTTGGTCTTTCAGCCTATCAGAACACCCATCTACCAGTCCTTAACACTAGAACCACCTGGTCTTTCAGCCTATCAGAACACCCATCTACCAGTCCTTAACACCAGAACCATCTGGTCTTTCAGAACACCCATCTACCAGTCCTTAACACTAGAACCACCTGGTCTTTCAGCCTATCAGAACACCCATCTACCAGTCCTTAACACTAGAACCACCTGGCCTTTCAGCCTATCAGAACACCCATCTACCAGTCCTTAACACTAGAACCACCTGGTCTTTCAGCCTATCAGAACACCCATCTACCAGTCCTTAACACTAGAACCACCTGGTCTTTCAGCCTATTAGAACACCCATCTACCAGTCCTTAACACTAGAACCACCTGATCTTTCAGCCTATTAGAACACCCATCTACCAGTCCTTAACACTAGAACCACCTGGTCTTTCAGCCTATTAGAACACCCATCTACCAGTCCTTAACACTAGAACCACCTGGTCTTTCAGCCTATCAGAACACCCATCTACCAGTCCTTAACACTAGAACCACCTGGTCTTTCAGCCTATCAGAACACCCATCTACCAGTCCTTAACACTAGAACCACCTGGTCTTTCAGCCTATCAGAACACCCATTTACCAGTCCTTAACACTAGAACCACCTGGTCTTTCAGCCTATCAGAACACCCATCTACCAGTCCTTAACACTAGAACCACCTGATCTTTCAGCCTATCAGAACACCCATCTACCAGACCTTAACATTAGAACCACCTGGTCTTTCAGCCTATCAGAACACCCATCTACCAGTCCTTGACACTAGAACCACCTGATCTTTCAGCCTATCAGAACACCCATCTACCAGACCTTAACATTAGAACCACCTGGTCTTTCAGCCTATCAGAACACCCATCTACCAGTCCTTGACAATAGAACTGCATGGCATTTCAGCATATAAATCCACGCTAGAGAAAGTTACCAGGTGTCCACTTTATAGTAGTATAAACTATTGTAAAGTATTAATTACATTAATAAAGATTAGTGGAAATATATCAATAAAATAACAATTGTTAATTCTACAAAGTAGAAAATAATTCGTCCTACAGCCTATTTCAGTTTCCCTTACAATAAAACACTACAGTGTTTCCATTTGATCAACTTTATTAGTAGATTTGATTAGTAATAGAGTTATAGTACTTAATAAAGTCCATTTACAGTTTCTTTTGACAAATTAGAAACAACCAAAAAAGTAATATTTGAATAAGGTGAGCAGGTGAAATGTATTCTGTATTCCTAAACAAAAGCACCAGTGAATGAACAATTGTAAAGGATGAATTGCATAAATAAATATTTGTGGAAATATATTGATGACAAGATATTAAAACAATAATTTGTTGATTGTATCAGACACTGTACTGCGCCTTCACACATGAATCAATCCCGTCTTCTCTTTATGCTTCAGGTCCACAAACAAGTCAAATCGATTGCCCTGTAAACAGTTTTCATTGGCCTTGTTCGGTGTGAATCTGCCAACTTGACATTGTGTCTCCTCTCTCCCAAGTGGGAGCTGTGGTGCTTGGGGAAGAGGGAGAGCAGGACCTGCTGCCTGCTTGGAGCTGTGGTGCTTGGAGAAGAGGGAGAGCAGGACCTGCTGCCTGCTTGGAGGTGTGGTGCTTGGGGAAGAGGGAGAGCAGGACCTGCTGCCTGCTTGGAGCTGTGGTGCTTGGGGAAGAGGGAGAGCAGGACCTGCTGCCTGCTTGGAGCTGTGGTGCTTGGGGAAGAGGGAGAGCAGGACCTGCTGCCTGCTTGGAGCTGTGGTTCTTGGGAAGAGGGAGAGCAGGACCTGCTGCCTGCTTGGAGCTGTGGTGCTTGGGGAAGAGGGAGAGCAGGACCTGCTGTCTGCTTGGTGCTGTGGTGCTTGGGGAAGAGGGAGAGCAGGACCTGCTGCCTGCTTGGAGCTGTGGTGCTTGGGGAAGAGGGAGAGCAGGACCTGCTGCCTGCTTGGTGCTGTGGTGCTTGGGGAAGAGGGAGAGCAGGACCTGCTGCCTGGTTGGTGCTGTGGTGCTTGGGGAAGAGGGAGAGCAGGACCTGCTGCCTGCTTGGAGCTGTGGTGGTTGGAGAAGAGGGAGAGCAGGACCTGCTGTCTGCTTGGAGCTGTGGTGCTTGGGGAAGAAGGAGAGCAGGACCTGCTGTCTGCTTGGAGCTGTGGTGCTTGGGGAAGAAGGAGAGCAGGACCTGCTGTCTGCTTGGTGCTGTGGTGCTTGGGGAACAGGGAGAGCAGGACCTGCTGCCTGGTTGGTGCTGTGGTGCTTGGGGAAGAGGGAGAGCAGGACCTGCTGCCTGCTTGGAGCTGTGGTGCTTGGGGAAGAGGGAGAGCAGGACCTGCTGCCTGCTTGGAGCTGTGGTGGTTGGGGAAGAGGGAGAGCAGGACCTGCTGTCTGCTTGGTGCTGTGGTGCTTGGGGAAGAGGGAGAGCAGGACCTGCTGCCTGCTTGGAGCTGTGGTGCTTGGCGAAGAGGGAGAACAGGACCTGCTGCCTGCTTGGTGCTGTGGTGCTTGGGGAAGAGGGAGAGCAGGACCTGCTGCCTGCTTGGAGCTGTGGTGCTTGGGGAAGAGGGAGAACAGGACCTGCTGCCTGCTTGGAGCTGTGGTGCTGGGGGAAGAGGGAGAGCAGGACCTGCTGCCTCCTTGGTGCTGTGGTGGTTGGGGAAGAGGGAGAGCAGGACCTGCTGCCTGCTTGGAGCTGTGGTGCTTGGGGAAGAGGGAGAACAGGACCTGCTGCCTGCTTGGAGCTGTGGTGCTGGTGGAAGAGGGAGAGCAGGACCTGCTGCCTCCTTGGTGCTGTGGTGGTTGGGGAAGAGGGAGAGCAGGACCTGCTGCCTGCTTGGAGCTGTGATGGTTGGGGAAGAGGGAGAACAGGACCTGCTGCCTGCTTGGTGACTGTGGTGCTTGGGGAAGAGGGAGAACAGGACCTGCTGCCTGCTTGGTGACTGTGGTGCTTGGGGAAGAGGGAGAGCAGGACCTGCTGTCTGCTTGGAGCTGTGGTGCTGGGGAAGAGGGAGAGCAGGACTCGCTGCCTACTTGGTGACTGTGGTGCTGGGGAAGAGGGAGAGCAGGACCTGCTGCCTGCTTGGAGCTGTGATGGTTGGGGAAGAGGGAGAGCAGGACCTGCTGCCTGCTTGGTGACTGTAGCTTCTTTCTCTGCGTTCATGAGGTTCTCACGAAGCTCACATACCAGATCCATGATGAAATCTCTCCTGCTGACTGTCTTGACAAGGCATTGCTTGTACAACACGTGTTGATAGCAGCCATGTTGAGCACATTGTAGAACACCGCAACAGGCCAGCAGCAAGTACCTCATTTTACAGTCTAATATGACATCTAATATGAATATAATATAATAACAGGGGATACTAGTTGGTGTCTGGCAGATGGAAGACTGTCTGTATATGGTAGAGATACTGTATATACTGTAATGACCTGGTTAGATCATAAAGGGGATACTAGTTGGTGTCTGTATATGGTAGAGATACTGTATATACTGTAATGACCTGGTTAGATCATAAAGGGGATACTAGTTGGTGTCTGTATATGGTAGAGATACTGTATATACTGTAATGACCTGGCTAGATCATAAAGGGGATACTAGTTGGTGTCTGTATATGGTAGAGATACTGTAATGACCTGGTTAGATCATAAAGGGGATACTAGTTGGTGTCTGTATATGGTAGAGATACTGTATATACTGTAATGACCTGGTTAGATCATAAAGGGGATACTAGTTGGTGTCTGTATATGGTAGAGATACTGTATATACTGTAATGACCTGGTTAGATCATAAAGGGGATACTAGTTGGTGTCTGTATATGGTAGAGATACTGTATATACTGTAATGACCTGGTTAGATCATAAAGGGGATACTAGTTGGTGTCTGTATATGGTAGAGATACTGTATATACTGTAATGACCTGGCTAGATCATAAAGGGGATACTAGTTGGTGTCTGTATATGGTAGAGATACTGTATATACTGTAATGACCTGGCTAGATCATAAAGGGGATACTAGTTGGTGTTTGTATATGGTAGAGATACTGTATATACTGTAATGACCTGGCTAGATCATAAAGGGGATACTAGTTGGTGTCTGTATATGGTAGAGATACTGTATATACTGTAATGACCTGGCTAGATCATAAAGGGGATACTAGTTGGTGTCTGTATATGGTAGAGATACTGTATATACTGTAATGACCTGGTTAGATCATAAAGGGGATACTAGTTGGTGTCTGTATATGGTAGAGATACTGTATATACTGTAATGACCTGGCTAGATCATAAAGGGGACACTAATTGGTGTCGGTATATGGTAGAGATACTGTATATACTGTAATGACCTGGCTAGATCATAAAGGGGATACTAGTTGGTGTCTGTATATGGTAGAGATACTGTATATACTGTAATGACCTGGTTAGATCATAAAGGGGATACTAGTTGGTGTCTGTATATGGTAGAGATACTGTATATACTGTAATGACCTGGTTAGATCATACAGGGGATACTAGTTGGTGTCTGTATATGGTAGAGATACTGTATATACTGTAATGACCTGGTTAGATCATAAAGGGGATACTAGTTGGTGTCTGTATATGGTAGAGATACTGTATATACTGTAATGACCTGGCTAGATCATAAAGGGGATACTAGTTGGTGTCGGTATATCGTAGAGATACTGTATATACTGTAATGACCTGGTTAGATCATAAAGGGGATACTAGTTGGTGTCTGTATATGGTAGAGATACTGTATATACTGTAATGACCTGGCTAGATCATAAAGGGGATACTAGTTGGTGTCTGTATATGGTAGAGATACTGTATATACTGTAATGACCTGGCTAGATCATAAAGGGGATAGTAGTTGGTGTCTGTATATGGTAGAGATAATGTATATACTGTAATGACCTGGTTAGATCATAATGGGGATACTAGTTGGTGTCTGTATATGGTAGAGATACTGTATATACTGTAATGACCTGGCTAGATCATAAAGGGGATACTAGATGGTGTCTGTATATGGTAGAGATACTGTATATACTGTAATGACCTGGCTAGATCATAAAGGGGATACTAGTTGGTGTCTGTATATGGCAGAGATGCTGTATATACTGTAATGACCTGGCTAGATCATAAAGGGGATACTAGTTGGTGTCTGTATATGGTAGAGATACTGTATATACTGTAATGACCTGGTTAGATCATAAAGGGATACTAGTTGGTGTCTGTATATGGTAGAGATACTGTAATGACCTGGTTAGATCATAAAGGGGATACTAGTTGGTGTTTGTATACGGTAGAGATACTGTATATACTGTAATGACCTGGTTAGATCATAAAGGGGATACTAGTTGGTGTCTGTATATGGTAGAGATACTGTATATACTGTAATGACCTGGCTAGATCATAAAGGGGATACTAGTTGGTGTCTGTATATGGTAGAGATACTGTATATACTGTAATGACCTGGCTAGATCGTAAAGGGATACTAGTTGGTGTCTGTATATGGTAGAGATACTGTATATACTGTAATGACCTGGTTAGATCATAAAGGGGATACTAGTTGGTGTCTGTATATGGTAGAGATACTGTATATACTGTAATGACCTGGTTAGATCATAAAGGGGATACTAGTTGGTGTCTGTATATGGTAGAGATACTGTATATACTGTAATGACCTGGCTAGATCATAAAGGGGATACTAGTTGGTGTCTGTATATGGTAGAGATACTGTATATACTGTAATGACCTGGTTAGATCATAAAGGGGATACTAGTTGGTGTCTGTATATGGTAGAGATACTGTATATACTGTAATGACCTGGTTAGATCATAAAGGGGATACTAGTTGGTGTCTGTATATGGTAGAGATACTGTATATACTGTAATGACCTGGCTAGATCATAAAGGGGATACTAGTTGGTGTCTGTATATGGTAGAGATACTGTATATACTGTAATGACCTGGCTAGATCATAAAAGGGATACTAGTTGGTGTCTGTATATGGTAGAGATACTGTATATACTGTAATGACCTGGTTAGATCATAAAGGGGATACTAGTTGGTGTCTGTATATGGTAGAGATACTGTAGATACTGTAATGACCTGGCTAGATCATAAAGGGGATACTAGTTGGTGTCTGTATATGGTAGAGATACTGTATATACTGTAATGACCTGGTTAGATCATAAAGGGGATACTAGTTGGTGTCTGTATATGGTAGAGATACTGTATATACTGTAATGACCTGGCTAGATCATAAAGGGGATACTAGTTGGTGTCGGTATATGGTAGAGATACTGTATATACTGTAATGACCTGGCTAGTTCATAAAGGGGATACTAGTTGGTGTCTGTATATGGTAGAGATACTGTATATACTGTAATGACCTGGTTAGATCATAAAGGGGATACTAGTTGGTGTCTGTATATGGTAGAGATACTGTATATACTGTAATGACCTGGTTAGATCATAAAGGGATACTAGTTGGTGTCTGTATATGGTAGAGATACTGTAATGACCTGGTTAGATCATAAAGGGGATACTAGTTGGTGTTTGTATATGGTAGAGATACTGTATATACTGTAATGACCTGGCTAGATCATAAAGGGGATACTAGTTGGTGTCTGTATATGGTAGAGATACTGTATATACTGTAATGACCTGGTTAGATCATAAAGGGGATACTAGTTGGTGTCTGTATATGGTAGAGATACTGTATATACTATAATGACCTGGCTAGATCATAAAGGGGATACTAGTTGGTGTCTGTATATGGTAGAGATACTGTATATACTGTAATGACCTGGCTAGATCGTAAAGGGATACTAGTTGGTGTCTGTATATGGTAGAGATACTGTATATACTGTAATGACCTGGTTAGATCATAAAGGGGATACTAGTTGGTGTCTGTATATGGTAGAGATACTGTATATACTGTAATGACCTGGTTAGATCATAAAGGGGATACTAGTTGGTGTCTGTATATGGTAGAGATACTGTATATACTGTAATGACCTGGCTAGATCATAAAGGGGATACTAGTTGGTGTCTGTATATGGTAGAGATACTGTATATACTGTAATGACCTGGTTAGATCATAAAGGGGATACTAGTTGGTGTCTGTATATGGTAGAGATACTGTATATACTGTAATGACCTGGTTAGATCATAAAGGGGATACTAGTTGGTGTCTGTATATGGTAGAGATACTGTATATACTGTAATGACCTGGCTAGATCATAAAGGGGATACTAGTTGGTGTCTGTATATGGTAGAGATACTGTATATACTGTAATGACCTGGCTAGATCATAAAAGGGATACTAGTTGGTGTCTGTATATGGTAGAGATACTGTATATACTGTAATGACCTGGTTAGATCATAAAGGGGATACTAGTTGGTGTCTGTATATGGTAGAGATACTGTAGATACTGTAATGACCTGGCTAGATCATAAAGGGGATACTAGTTGGTGTCTGTATATGGTAGAGATACTGTATATACTGTAATGACCTGGTTAGATCATAAAGGGGATACTAGTTGGTGTCTGTATATGGTAGAGATACTGTATATACTGTAATGACCTGGCTAGATCATAAAGGGGATACTAGTTGGTGTCGGTATATGGTAGAGATACTGTATATACTGTAATGACCTGGCTAGATCATAAAGGGGATACTAGTTGGTGTCTGTATATGGTAGAGATACTGTATATACTGTAATGACCTGGTTAGATCATAAAGGGGATACTAGTTGGTGTCTGTATATGGTAGAGATACTGTATATACTGTAATGACCTGGTTAGATCATACAGGGGATACTAGTTGGTGTCTGTATATGGTAGAGATACTGTATATACTGTAATGACCTGGTTAGATCATAAAGGGGATACTAGTTGGTGTCTGTATATGGTAGAGATACTGTATATACTGTAATGACCTGGCTAGATCATAAAGGGGATACTAGTTGGTGTCTGTATATGGTAGAGATACTGTATATACTGTAATGACCTGGCTAGATCATAAAAGGGATACTAGTTGGTGTCTGTATATGGTAGAGATACTGTATATACTGTAATGACCTGGTTAGATCATAAAGGGGATACTAGTTGGTGTCTGTATATGGTAGAGATACTGTAGATACTGTAATGACCTGGCTAGATCATAAAGGGGATACTAGTTGGTGTCTGTATATGGTAGAGATACTGTATATACTGTAATGACCTGGTTAGATCATAAAGGGGATACTAGTTGGTGTCTGTATATGGTAGAGATACTGTATATACTGTAATGACCTGGCTAGATCATAAAGGGGATACTAGTTGGTGTCGGTATATGGTAGAGATACTGTATATACTGTAATGACCTGGCTAGATCATAAAGGGGATACTAGTTGGTGTCTGTATATGGTAGAGATACTGTATATACTGTAATGACCTGGTTAGATCATAAAGGGGATACTAGTTGGTGTCTGTATATGGTAGAGATACTGTATATACTGTAATGACCTGGCTAGATCATAAAGGGGATACTAGTTGGTGTCTGTATATGTTAGAGATACTGTATATACTGTAATGACCTGGCTAGATCATAAAGGGGATAGTAGTTGGTGTCTGTATATGGTAGAGATACTGTATATACTGTAATGACCTGGTTAGATCATAATGGGGATACTAGTTGGTGTCTGTATATGGTAGAGATACTGTATATACTGTAATGACCTGGTTAGATCATAAAGGGGATACTAGTTGGTGTCTGTATATGGTAGAGATACTGTATATACTGTAAAACGTGGCTAGATCATAAAGGGGATACTAGATGGTGTCTGTATATGGTAGAGATACTATATATACTGTAATGACCTGGCTAGATCATAAAGGGGATACTAGTTGGTGTCTGTATATGGTAGAGATACTGTATATACTGTAAAACGTGGCTAGATCATAAAGGGGATACTAGATGGTGTCTGTATATGGTAGAGATACTATATATACTGTAATGACCTGGCTAGATCATAAAGGGGATACTAGTTGGTGTCTGTATATAGTAGAGATGCTGTATATACTGTAATGACCTGGCTAGATCATAAAGGGGATACTAGTTGGTGTCTGTATATGGTATAGATACTGTATATACTGTAATGACCTGGCTAGATCATAAAGGGGATACTAGTTGGTGTCTGTATATGGTAGAGATACTGTATACATCACGGTCACCTAATAATCCCCAGTTTACAATTGGCTCATTCATCCCCCTCCTCTCCCCTGTAACTATTCCCCAGGTCGTTGCTGCAAATGAGAATGTGTTCTCAGTCAACTAACCTGGTAAAATAACGGTAAAATAAATAAATAAATAAATATACTGTAAAACGTGGCTAGATCATAAAGGGGATACTAGATGGTGTCTGTATATGGTAGAGATACTATATATACTGTAATGACCTGGCTAGATCATAAAGGGGATACTAGTTGGTGTCTGTATATAGTAGAGATGCTGTATATACTGTAATGACCTGGCTAGATAATAAAGGGGATACTAGTTGGTGTCTGTATATGGTAGAGATACTGTATATACTGTAATGACCTGGTTAGATCATAAAGGGATACTAGTTGGTGTCTGTATATGGTAGAGATACTGTAATGACCTGGTTAGATCATAAAGGGGATACTAGTTGGTGTTTGTATATGGTAGAGATACTGTATATACTGTAATGACCTGGCTAGATCATAAAGGGGATACTAGTTGGTGTCTGTATATGGTAGAGATACTGTATATACTGTAATGACCTGGTTAGATCATAAAGGGGATACTAGTTGGTGTCTGTATATGGTAGAGATACTGTATATACTGTAATGACCTGGCTAGATCATAAAGGGGATACTAGTTGGTGTCTGTATATGGTAGAGATACTGTATATACTGTAATGACCTGGCTAGATCGTAAAGGGATACTAGTTGGTGTCTGTATATGGTAGAGATACTGTATATACTGTAATGACCTGGTTAGATCATAATGGGGATACTAGTTGGTGTCTGTATATGGTAGAGATACTGTATATACTGTAATGACCTGGTTAGATCATAAAGGGGATACTAGTTGGTGTCTGTATATGGTAGAGATACTGTATATACTGTAAAACGTGGCTAGATCATAAAGGGGATACTAGATGGTGTCTGTATATGGTAGAGATACTATATATACTGTAATGACCTGGCTAGATCATAAAGGGGATACTAGTTGGTGTCTGTATATGGTAGAGATACTGTATATACTGTAAAACGTGGCTAGATCATAAAGGGGATACTAGATGGTGTCTGTATATGGTAGAGATACTATATATACTGTAATGACCTGGCTAGATCATAAAGGGGATACTAGTTGGTGTCTGTATATAGTAGAGATGCTGTATATACTGTAATGACCTGGCTAGATCATAAAGGGGATACTAGTTGGTGTCTGTATATGGTATAGATACTGTATATACTGTAATGACCTGGCTAGATCATAAAGGGGATACTAGTTGGTGTCTGTATATGGTAGAGATACTGTATATACTGTAAAACGTGGCTAGATCATAAAGGGGATACTAGATGGTGTCTGTATATGGTAGAGATACTATATATACTGTAATGACCTGGCTAGATCATAAAGGGGATACTAGTTGGTGTCTGTATATAGTAGAGATGCTGTATATACTGTAATGACCTGGCTAGATAATAAAGGGGATACTAGTTGGTGTCTGTATATGGTAGAGATACTGTATATACTGTAATGACCTGGTTAGATCATAAAGGGATACTAGTTGGTGTCTGTATATGGTAGAGATACTGTAATGACCTGGTTAGATCATAAAGGGGATACTAGTTGGTGTTTGTATATGGTAGAGATACTGTATATACTGTAATGACCTGGCTAGATCATAAAGGGGATACTAGTTGGTGTCTGTATATGGTAGAGATACTGTATATACTGTAATGACCTGGTTAGATCATAAAGGGGATACTAGTTGGTGTCTGTATATGGTAGAGATACTGTATATACTGTAATGACCTGGCTAGATCATAAAGGGGATACTAGTTGGTGTCTGTATATGGTAGAGATACTGTATATACTGTAATGACCTGGCTAGATCGTAAAGGGATACTAGTTGGTGTCTGTATATGGTAGAGATACTGTATATACTGTAATGACCTGGCTAGATCGTAAAGGGATACTAGTTGGTGTCTGTATATGGTAGAGATACTGTATATACTGTAATGACCTGGTTAGATCATAAAGGGGATACTAGTTGGTGTCTGTATATGGTAGAGATACTGTATATACTGTAAAACGTGGCTAGATCATAAAGGGGATACTAGATGGTGTATGTATATGGTAGAGATACTATATATACTGTAATGACCTGGCTAGATCATAAAGGGGATACTAGTTGGTGTCTGTATATAGTAGAGATGCTGTATATACTGTAATGACCTGGCTAGATCATAAAGGGGATACTAGTTGGTGTCTGTATATGGTATAGATACTGTATATACTGTAATGACCTGGCTAGATCATAAAGGGGATACTAGTTGGTGTCTGTATATGGTAGAGATACTGTATATACTGTAAAACGTGGCTAGATCATAAAGGGGATACTAGATGGTGTCTGTATATGGTAGAGATACTATATATACTGTAATGACCTGGCTAGATCATAAAGGGGATACTAGTTGGTGTCTGTATATAGTAGAGATGCTGTATATACTGTAATGACCTGGCTAGATAATAAAGGGGATACTAGTTGGTGTCTGTATATGGTAGAGATACTGTATATACTGTAATGACCTGGTTAGATCATAAAGGGATACTAGTTGGTGTCTGTATATGGTAGAGATACTGTAATGACCTGGTTAGATCATAAAGGGGATACTAGTTGGTGTTTGTATATGGTAGAGATACTGTATATACTGTAATGACCTGGCTAGATCATAAAGGGGATACTAGTTGGTGTCTGTATATGGTAGAGATACTGTATATACTGTAATGACCTGGTTAGATCATAAAGGGGATACTAGTTGGTGTCTGTATATGGTAGAGATACTGTATATACTGTAATGACCTGGCTAGATCATAAAGGGGATACTAGTTGGTGTCTGTATATGGTAGAGATACTGTATATACTGTAATGACCTGGCTAGATCGTAAAGGGATACTAGTTGGTGTCTGTATATGGTAGAGATACTGTATATACTGTAATGACCTGGTTAGATCATAAAGGGGATACTAGTTGGTGTCTGTATATGGTAGAGATACTGTATATACTGTAATGACCTGGCTAGATCATAAAGGGGATACTAGTTGGTGTCTGTATATGGTAGAGATACTGTATATACTGTAATGACCTGGTTAGATCATAAAGGGGATACTAGTTGGTGTCTGTATATGGTTTAGATACTGTATATACTGTAATGACCTGGCTAGATCATAAAGGGGATACTAGTTGGTGTCTGTATATGGTAGAGATACTGTATATACTGTAATGACCTGGCTAGATCATAAAGGGGATACTAGTTGGTGTCTGTATATGGTAGAGATACTGTATATACTGTAATGACCTGGTTAGATCATAAAGGGGATACTAGTTGGTGTCTGTATATGGTAGAGATACTGTATATACTGTAATGACCTGGCTAGATCATAAAGGGGATACTAGTTGGTGTCTGTATATGGTAGAGATACTGTAATGACCTGGTTAGATCATAAAGGGGATACTAGTTGGTGTCTGTATATGGTAGAGATACTGTATATACTGTAATGACCTGGTTAGATCATAAAGGGAATACTAGTTGGTGTCTGTATATGGTAGAGATACTGTAATGACCTGGTTAGGTCATAAAGTGGATACTAGTTGGTGTCATTATATGGTAGAGATACTGTATATACTGTAATGACCTGGCTAGATCATAAAGGGGATACTAGTTGGTGTCTGTATATGGTAGAGATACTGTACATACTGTAATGACCTGGCTAGATCATAAAGGGGATACTAGTTGGTGTCTGTATATGGTAGAGATACTGTAATGACCTGGTTAGATCATAAAGGGGATACTAGTTGGTGTCTGTATATGGTAGAGATACTGTATATACTGTAATGACCTGGCTAGATCATAAAGGGGATACTAGTTGGTGTCTGTATATGGTAGAGATACTGTATATACTGTAATGACCTGGTTAGATCATAAAGGGGATACTAGTTGGTGTCTGTATATGGTAGAGATACTGTATATACTGTAATGACCTGGCTAGATCATAAAGGGGATACTAGTTGGTGTCTGTATATGGTAGAGATACTGTATATACTGTAATGACCTGGTTAGATCATAAAGGGGATACTAGTTGGTGTCTGTATATGGTAGAGATACTGTATATACTGTAATGACCTGGCTAGATCATAAAGGGGATACTAGTTGGTGTCTGTATATGGTAGAGATACTGTATATACTGTAATGACCTGGTTAGATCATAAAGGGGATACTAGTTGGTGTCTGTATATGGTAGAGATACTGTATATACTGTAATGACCTGGCTAGATCATAAAGGGGATACTAGTTGGTGTCTGTATATGGTAGAGATACTGTATATACTGTAATGACCTGGTTAGATCATAAAGGGGATACTAGTTGGTGTCTGTATATGGTAGAGATACTGTATATACTGTAATGACCTGGCTAGATCATAAAGGGGATACTAGTTGGTGTCTGTATATGGTAGAGATACTGTATATACTGTAATGACTTGGCTAGATCATAAAGGGGATACTAGTTGGTGTCTGTATATGGTAGAGATACTGTAATGACCTGGTTAGATCATAAAGGGGATACTAGTTGGTGTCTGTATATGGTAGAGATACTGTATATACTGTAATGACCTGGTTAGATCATAAAGGGGATACTAGTTGGTGTCTGTATATGGTAGAGATACTGTATATACTGTAATGACCTGGCTAGATCATAAAGGGATACTAGTTGGTGTCTGTATATGGTAGAGATACTGTAATGACCTGGCTAGATCATAAAGGGATACTAGTTGGTGTCTGTATATGGTAGAGATACTGTAATGACCTGGCTAGATCATAAAGGGGATACTAGTTGGTGTCTGTATATGGTAGAGATACTGTATATACTGTAATGACCTGGTTAGATCATAAAGGGGATACTAGTTGGTGTCTGTATATGGTAGAGATACTGTATATACTATAATGACCTGGCTAGGTCATAAAGGGGATACTAGTTGGTGTCTGTATATGGTAGAGATACTGTATATACTGTAATGACCTGGTTAGATCATAAAGGGGATACTAGTTGGTGTCTGTATATGGTTTAGATACTGTATATACTGTAATGACCTGGCTAGATCATAAAGGGGATACTAGTTGGTGTCTGTATATGGTAGAGATACTGTATATAATGTAATGACCTGCATAGATCATAAAGGGGATACTAGTTGGTGTCTGTATATGGTAGAGATACTGTATATACTGTAATGACCTGGCTAGATCATAAAGGGGATACTAGTTGGTGTCTGTATATGGTAGAGATACTGTATATACTGTAATGACCTGGTTAGATCATAAAGGGGATACTAGTTGGTGTCTGTATATGGTAGAGATACTGTATATACTGTAATGACCTGGCTAGATCATAAAGGGGATACTAGTTGGTGTCTGTATATGGTAGAGATACTGTAATGACCTGGTTAGATCATAAAGGGGATACTAGTTGGTGTCTGTATATGGTAGAGATACTGTATATACTGTAATGACCTGGTTAGATCATAAAGGGGATACTAGTTGGTGTCTGTATATGGTAGAGATACTGTAATGACCTGGTTAGGTCATAAAGTGGATACTAGTTGGTGTCTGTATATGGTAGAGATACTGTATATACTGTAATGACCTGGCTAGATCGTAAAGGGATACTAGTTGGTGTCTGTATATGGTAGAGATACTGTATATACTGTAATGACCTGGTTAGATCATAAAGGGGATACTAGTTGGTGTCTGTATATGGTAGAGATACTGTATATACTGTAATGACCTGGCTAGATCATAAAGGGGATACTAGTTGGTGTCTGTATATGGTAGAGATACTGTATATACTGTAATGACCTGGTTAGATCATAAAGGGGATACTAGTTGGTGTCTGTATATGGTTTAGATACTGTATATACTGTAATGACCTGGCTAGATCATAAAGGGGATACTAGTTGGTGTCTGTATATGGTAGAGATACTGTATATACTGTAATGACCTGGCTAGATCATAAAGGGATACTAGTTGGTGTCTGTATATGGTAGAGATACTGTAATGACCTGGCTAGATCATAAAGGGATACTAGTTGGTGTCTGTATATGGTAGAGATACTGTAATGACCTGGCTAGATCATAAAGGGGATACTAGTTGGTGTCTGTATATGGTAGAGATACTGTATATACTGTAATGACCTGGTTAGATCATAAAGGGGATACTAGTTGGTGTCTGTATATGGTAGAGATACTGTATATACTATAATGACCTGGCTAGATCATAAAGGGGATACTAGTTGGTGTCTGTATATGGTAGAGATACTGTATATACTGTAATGACCTGGTTAGATCATAAAGGGGATACTAGTTGGTGTCTGTATATGGTTTAGATACTGTATATACTGTAATGACCTGGCTAGATCATAAAGGGGATACTAGTTGGTGTCTGTATATGGTAGAGATACTGTATATAATGTAATGACCTGCATAGATCATAAAGGGGATACTAGTTGGTGTCTGTATATGGTAGAGATACTGTATATACTGTAATGACCTGGCTAGATCATAAAGGGGATACTAGTTGGTGTCTGTATATGGTAGAGATACTGTATATACTGTAATGACCTGGTTAGATCATAAAGGGGATACTAGTTGGTGTCTGTATATGGTAGAGATACTGTATATACTGTAATGACCTGGCTAGATCATAAAGGGGATACTAGTTGGTGTCTGTATATGGTAGAGATACTGTAATGACCTGGTTAGATCATAAAGGGGATACTAGTTGGTGTCTGTATATGGTAGAGATACTGTAATGACCTGGTTAGATCATAAAGGGGATACTAGTTGGTGTTTGTATATGGTAGAGATACTGTATATACTGTAATGACCTGGCTAGATCATAAAGGGGATACTAGTTGGTGTCTGTATATGGTAGAGATACTGTATATACTGTAATGACCTGGTTAGATCATAAAGGGGATACTAGTTGGTGTCTGTATATGGTAGAGATACTGTATATACTGTAATGACCTGGCTAGATCATAAAGGGGATACTAGTTGGTGTCTGTATATGGTAGAGATACTGTATATACTGTAATGACCTGGCTAGATCGTAAAGGGATACTAGTTGGTGTCTGTATATGGTAGAGATACTGTATATACTGTAATGACCTGGTTAGATCATAAAGGGGATACTAGTTGGTGTCTGTATATGGTAGAGATACTGTATATACTGTAATGACCTGGCTAGATCATAAAGGGGATACTAGTTGGTGTCTGTATATGGTAGAGATACTGTATATACTGTAATGACCTGGTTAGATCATAAAGGGGATACTAGTTGGTGTCTGTATATGGTTTAGATACTGTATATACTGTAATGACCTGGCTAGATCATAAAGGGGATACTAGTTGGTGTCTGTATATGGTAGAGATACTGTATATACTGTAATGACCTGGCTAGATCATAAAGGGGATACTAGTTGGTGTCTGTATATGGTAGAGATACTGTATATACTGTAATGACCTGGTTAGATCATAAAGGGGATACTAGTTGGTGTCTGTATATGGTAGAGATACTGTATATACTGTAATGACCTGGCTAGATCATAAAGGGGATACTAGTTGGTGTCTGTATATGGTAGAGATACTGTAATGACCTGGTTAGATCATAAAGGGGATACTAGTTGGTGTCTGTATATGGTAGAGATACTGTATATACTGTAATGACCTGGTTAGATCATAAAGGGAATACTAGTTGGTGTCTGTATATGGTAGAGATACTGTAATGACCTGGTTAGGTCATAAAGTGGATACTAGTTGGTGTCATTATATGGTAGAGATACTGTATATACTGTAATGACCTGGCTAGATCATAAAGGGGATACTAGTTGGTGTCTGTATATGGTAGAGATACTGTACATACTGTAATGACCTGGCTAGATCATAAAGGGGATACTAGTTGGTGTCTGTATATGGTAGAGATACTGTATATACTGTAATGACATGGTTAGATCATAAAGGGGATACTAGTTGGTGTCTGTATATGGTAGAGATACTGTATATACTGTAATGACCTGGCTAGATCATAAAGGGGATACTAGTTGGTGTCTGTATATGGTAGAGATACTGTATATACTGTAATGACCTGGCTAGATCGTAAAGGGATACTAGTTGGTGTCTGTATATGGTAGAGATACTGTATATACTGTAATGACCTGGTTAGATCATAAAGGGGATACTAGTTGGTGTCTGTATATGGTAGAGATACTGTATATACTGTAATGACCTGGCTAGATCATAAAGGGGATACTAGTTGGTGTCTGTATATGGTAGAGATACTGTATATACTGTAATGACCTGGTTAGATCATAAAGGGGATACTAGTTGGTGTCTGTATATGGTTTAGATACTGTATATACTGTAATGACCTGGCTAGATCATAAAGGGGATACTAGTTGGTGTCTGTATATGGTAGAGATACTGTATATACTGTAATGACCTGGCTAGATCATAAAGGGGATACTAGTTGGTGTCTGTATATGGTAGAGATACTGTATATACTGTAATGACCTGGTTAGATCATAAAGGGGATACTAGTTGGTGTCTGTATATGGTAGAGATACTGTATATACTGTAATGACCTGGCTAGATCATAAAGGGGATACTAGTTGGTGTCTGTATATGGTAGAGATACTGTAATGACCTGGTTAGATCATAAAGGGGATACTAGTTGGTGTCTGTATATGGTAGAGATACTGTATATACTGTAATGACCTGGTTAGATCATAAAGGGAATACTAGTTGGTGTCTGTATATGGTAGAGATACTGTAATGACCTGGTTAGGTCATAAAGTGGATACTAGTTGGTGTCATTATATGGTAGAGATACTGTATATACTGTAATGACCTGGCTAGATCATAAAGGGGATACTAGTTGGTGTCTGTATATGGTAGAGATACTGTACATACTGTAATGACCTGGCTAGATCATAAAGGGGATACTAGTTGGTGTCTGTATATGGTAGAGATACTGTAATGACCTGGTTAGATCATAAAGGGGATACTAGTTGGTGTCTGTATATGGTAGAGATACTGTATATACTGTAATGACCTGGCTAGATCATAAAGGGGATACTAGTTGGTGTCTGTATATGGTAGAGATACTGTATATACTGTAATGACCTGGTTAGATCATAAAGGGGATACTAGTTGGTGTCTGTATATGGTAGAGATACTGTATATACTGTAATGACCTGGCTAGATCATAAAGGGGATACTAGTTGGTGTCTGTATATGGTAGAGATACTGTATATACTGTAATGACCTGGTTAGATCATAAAGGGGATACTAGTTGGTGTCTGTATATGGTAGAGATACTGTATATACTGTAATGACCTGGCTAGATCATAAAGGGGATACTAGTTGGTGTCTGTATATGGTAGAGATACTGTATATACTGTAATGACTTGGCTAGATCATAAAGGGGATACTAGTTGGTGTCTGTATATGGTAGAGATACTGTAATGACCTGGTTAGATCATAAAGGGGATACTAGTTGGTGTCTGTATATGGTAGAGATACTGTATATACTGTAATGACCTGGTTAGATCATAAAGGGGATACTAGTTGGTGTCTGTATATGGTAGAGATACTGTATATACTGTAATGACCTGGCTAGATCATAAAGGGATACTAGTTGGTGTCTGTATATGGTAGAGATACTGTAATGACCTGGCTAGATCATAAAGGGATACTAGTTGGTGTCTGTATATGGTAGAGATACTGTAATGACCTGGCTAGATCATAAAGGGGATACTAGTTGGTGTCTGTATATGGTAGAGATACTGTATATACTGTAATGACCTGGTTAGATCATAAAGGGGATACTAGTTGGTGTCTGTATATGGTAGAGATACTGTATATACTATAATGACCTGGCTAGATCATAAAGGGGATACTAGTTGGTGTCTGTATATGGTAGAGATACTGTATATACTGTAATGACCTGGTTAGATCATAAAGGGGATACTAGTTGGTGTCTGTATATGGTTTAGATACTGTATATACTGTAATGACCTGGCTAGATCATAAAGGGGATACTAGTTGGTGTCTGTATATGGTAGAGATACTGTATATAATGTAATGACCTGCATAGATCATAAAGGGGATACTAGTTGGTGTCTGTATATGGTAGAGATACTGTATATACTGTAATGACCTGGCTAGATCATAAAGGGGATACTAGTTGGTGTCTGTATATGGTAGAGATACTGTATATACTGTAATGACCTGGTTAGATCATAAAGGGGATACTAGTTGGTGTCTGTATATGGTAGAGATACTGTATATACTGTAATGACCTGGCTAGATCATAAAGGGGATACTAGTTGGTGTCTGTATATGGTAGAGATACTGTAATGACCTGGTTAGATCATAAAGGGGATACTAGTTGGTGTCTGTATATGGTAGAGATACTGTATATACTGTAATGACCTGGTTAGATCATAAAGGGGATACTAGTTGGTGTCTGTATATGGTAGAGATACTGTAATGACCTGGTTAGGTCATAAAGTGGATACTAGTTGGTGTCTGTATATGGTAGAGATACTGTATATACTGTAATGACCTGGCTAGATCGTAAAGGGATACTAGTTGGTGTCTGTATATGGTAGAGATACTGTATATACTGTAATGACCTGGTTAGATCATAAAGGGGATACTAGTTGGTGTCTGTATATGGTAGAGATACTGTATATACTGTAATGACCTGGCTAGATCATAAAGGGGATACTAGTTGGTGTCTGTATATGGTAGAGATACTGTATATACTGTAATGACCTGGTTAGATCATAAAGGGGATACTAGTTGGTGTCTGTATATGGTTTAGATACTGTATATACTGTAATGACCTGGCTAGATCATAAAGGGGATACTAGTTGGTGTCTGTATATGGTAGAGATACTGTATATACTGTAATGACCTGGCTAGATCATAAAGGGATACTAGTTGGTGTCTGTATATGGTAGAGATACTGTAATGACCTGGCTAGATCATAAAGGGATACTAGTTGGTGTCTGTATATGGTAGAGATACTGTAATGACCTGGCTAGATCATAAAGGGGATACTAGTTGGTGTCTGTATATGGTAGAGATACTGTATATACTGTAATGACCTGGTTAGATCATAAAGGGGATACTAGTTGGTGTCTGTATATGGTAGAGATACTGTATATACTATAATGACCTGGCTAGATCATAAAGGGGATACTAGTTGGTGTCTGTATATGGTAGAGATACTGTATATACTGTAATGACCTGGTTAGATCATAAAGGGGATACTAGTTGGTGTCTGTATATGGTTTAGATACTGTATATACTGTAATGACCTGGCTAGATCATAAAGGGGATACTAGTTGGTGTCTGTATATGGTAGAGATACTGTATATAATGTAATGACCTGCATAGATCATAAAGGGGATACTAGTTGGTGTCTGTATATGGTAGAGATACTGTATATACTGTAATGACCTGGCTAGATCATAAAGGGGATACTAGTTGGTGTCTGTATATGGTAGAGATACTGTATATACTGTAATGACCTGGTTAGATCATAAAGGGGATACTAGTTGGTGTCTGTATATGGTAGAGATACTGTATATACTGTAATGACCTGGCTAGATCATAAAGGGGATACTAGTTGGTGTCTGTATATGGTAGAGATACTGTAATGACCTGGTTAGATCATAAAGGGGATACTAGTTGGTGTCTGTATATGGTAGAGATACTGTATATACTGTAATGACCTGGTTAGATCATAAAGGGGATACTAGTTGGTGTCTGTATATGGTAGAGATACTGTAATGACCTGGTTAGGTCATAAAGTGGATACTAGTTGGTGTCTGTATATGGTAGAGATACTGTATATACTGTAATGACCTGGCTAGATCGTAAAGGGATACTAGTTGGTGTCTGTATATGGTAGAGATACTGTATATACTGTAATGACCTGGTTAGATCATAAAGGGGATACTAGTTGGTGTCTGTATATGGTAGAGATACTGTATATACTGTAATGACCTGGCTAGATCATAAAGGGGATACTAGTTGGTGTCTGTATATGGTAGAGATACTGTATATACTGTAATGACCTGGTTAGATCATAAAGGGGATACTAGTTGGTGTCTGTATATGGTTTAGATACTGTATATACTGTAATGACCTGGCTAGACCATAAAGGGGATACTAGTTGGTGTCTGTATATGGTAGAGATACTGTATATACTGTAATGACCTGGCTAGATCATAAAGGGGATACTAGTTGGTGTCTGTATATGGTAGAGATACTGTATATACTGTAATGACCTGGCTAGATCATAAAGGGGATACTAGTTGGTGTCTGTATATGGTAGAGATACTGTATATACTGTAATGACCTGGATAGATCATAAAGGGGATACTAGTTGGTGTCTGTATATGGTAGAGATACTGTAATGACCTGGTTAGATCATAAAGGGGATACTAGTTGGTGTCTGTATATGGTAGAGATACTGTATATACTGTAATGACCTGGTTAGATCATAAAGGGGATACTAGTTGGTGTCTGTATATGGTAGAGATACTGTAATGACCTGGTTAGGTCATAAAGTGGATACTAGTTGGTGTCATTATATGGTAGAGATACTGTATATACTGTAATGACCTGGCTAGATCATAAAGGGGATACTAGTTGGTGTCTGTATATGGTAGAGATACTGTACATACTGTAATGACCTGGCTAGATCATAAAGGGGATACTAGTTGGTGTCTGTATATGGTAGAGATACTGTAATGACCTGGTTAGATCATAAAGGGGATACTAGTTGGTGTCTGTATATGGTAGAGATACTGTATATACTGTAATGACCTGGCTAGATCATAAAGGGGATACTAGTTGGTGTCTGTATATGGTAGAGATACTGTATATACTGTAATGACCTGGTTAGATCATAAAGGGGATACTAGTTGGTGTCTGTATATGGTAGAGATACTGTATATACTGTAATGACCTGGCTAGATCATAAAGGGGATACTAGTTGGTGTCTGTATATGGTAGAGATACTGTATATACTGTAATGACCTGGTTAGATCATAAAGGGGATACTAGTTGGTGTCTGTATATGGTAGAGATACTGTATATACTGTAATGACCTGGCTAGATCATAAAGGGGATACTAGTTGGTGTCTGTATATGGTAGAGATACTGTATATACTGTAATGACCTGGCTAGATCATAAAGGGGATACTAGTTGGTGTCTGTATATGGTAGAGATACTGTAATGACCTGGTTAGATCATAAAGGGGATACTAGTTGGTGTCTGTATATGGTAGAGATACTGTATATACTGTAATGACCTGGTTAGATCATAAAGGGGATACTAGTTGGTGTCTGTATATGGTAGAGATACTGTATATACTGTAATGACCTGGCTAGATCATAAAGGGATACTAGTTGGTGTCTGTATATGATAGAGATACTGTAATGACCTGGCTAGATCATAAAGGGATACTAGTTGGTGTCTGTATATGGTAGAGATACTGTAATGACCTGGCTAGATCATAAAGGGGATACTAGTTGGTGTCTGTATATGGTAGAGATACTGTATATACTGTAATGACCTGGTTAGATCATAAAGGGGATACTAGTTGGTGTCTGTATATGGTAGAGATACTGTATATACTATAATGACCTGGCTAGATCATAAAGGGGATACTAGTTGGTGTCTGTATATGGTAGAGATACTGTATATACTGTAATGACCTGGTTAGATCATAAAGGGGATACTAGTTGGTGTCTGTATATGGTTTAGATACTGTATATACTGTAATGACCTGGCTAGATCATAAAGGGGATACTAGTTGGTGTCTGTATATGGTAGAGATACTGTATATAATGTAATGACCTGCATAGATCATAAAGGGGATACTAGTTGGTGTCTGTATATGGTAGAGATACTGTATATACTGTAATGACCTGGCTAGATCATAAAGGGGATACTAGTTGGTGTCTGTATATGGTAGAGATACTGTATATACTGTAATGACCTGGTTAGATCATAAAGGGGATACTAGTTGGTGTCTGTATATGGTAGAGATACTGTATATACTGTAATGACCTGGCTAGATCATAAAGGGGATACTAGTTGGTGTCTGTATATGGTAGAGATACTGTAATGACCTGGTTAGATCATAAAGGGGATACTAGTTGGTGTCTGTATATGGTAGAGATACTGTATATACTGTAATGACCTGGTTAGATCATAAAGGGGATACTAGTTGGTGTCTGTATATGGTAGAGATACTGTAATGACCTGGTTAGGTCATAAAGTGGATACTAGTTGGTGTCTGTATATGGTAGAGATACTGTATATACTGTAATGACCTGGCTAGATCATAAAGGGGATACTAGTTGGTGTCTGTATATGGTAGAGATACTGTACATACTGTAATGACCTGGCTAGATCATAAAGGGGATACTAGTTGGTGTCTCTATATGGTAGAGATACTGTATATACTGTAATGACCTGGCTAGATCATAAAGGGGATACTACTTGGTGTCTGTATATGGTAGAGATACTGTAATGACCTGGTTAGATCATAAAGGGGATACTAGTTGGTGTCTGTATATGGTAGAGATACTGTATATACTGTAATGACCTGGTTAGATCATAAAGGGGATACTAGTTGGTGTCTGTATATGGTAGAGATACTGTATATACTGTAATGACCTGGCTAGATCATAAAGGGATACTAGTTGGTGTCTGTATATGGTAGAGATACTGTAATGACCTGGTTAGATCATAAAGGGGATACTAGTTGGTGTTTGTATATGGTAGAGATACTGTATATACTGTAATGACCTGGCTAGATCATAAAGGGGATACTAGTTGGTGTCTGTATATGGTAGAGATACTGTATATACTGTAATGACCTGGTTAGATCATAAAGGGGATACTAGTTGGTGTCTGTATATGGTAGAGATACTGTATATACTGTAATGACCTGGCTAGATCATAAAGGGGATACTAGTTGGTGTCTGTATATGGTAGAGATACTGTATATACTGTAATGACCTGGTTAGATCATAAAGGGGATACTAGTTGGTGTCTGTATATGGTAGAGATACTGTAATGACCTGGTTAGATCATAAAGGGGATACTAGTTGGTGTCTGTATATGGTAGAGATACTGTATATACTGTAATGACCTGGTTAGATCATAAAGGGGATACTAGTTGGTGTCTGTATATGGTAGAGATACTGTAATGACCTAATTAGGTCATAAAGTGGATACTAGTTGGTGTCTGTATATGGTAGAGATACTGTATATACTGTAATGACCTGGCTAGATCATAAAGGGGATACTAGTTGGTGTCTGTATATGGTAGAGATACTGTACATACTGTAATGACCTGGCTAGATCATAAAGGGGATACTAGTTGGTGTCTGTATATGGTAGAGATACTGTAATGACCTGGTTAGATCATAAAGGGGATACTAGTTGGTGTCTGTATATGGTAGAGATACTGTATATACTGTAATGACCTGGCTAGATCATAAAGGGGATACTAGTTGGTGTCTGTATATGGTAGAGATACTGTATATACTGTAATGACCTGGTTAGATCATAAAGGGGATACTAGTTGGTGTCTGTATATGGTAGAGATACTGTATATACTGTAATGACCTGGCTAGATCATAAAGGGGATACTAGTTGGTGTCTGTATATGGTAGAGATACTGTATATACTGTAATGACCTGGTTAGATCATAAAGGGGATACTAGTTGGTGTCTGTATATGGTAGAGATACTGTATATACTGTAATGACCTGGCTAGATCATAAAGGGGATACTAGTTGGTGTCTGTATATGGTAGAGATACTGTATATACTGTAATGACCTGGCTAGATCATAAAAGGGATACTAGTTGGTGTCTGTATATGGTAGAGATACTGTAATGACCTGGTTAGATCATAAAGGGGATACTAGTTGGTGTCTGTATATGGTAGAGATACTGTATATACTGTAATGACCTGGTTAGATCATAAAGGGGATACTAATTGGTGTCTGTATATGGTAGAGATACTGTATATACTGTAATGACCTGGCTAGATCATAAAGGGATACTAGTTGGTGTCTGCATATGGTAGAGATACTGTAATGACCTGGCTAGATCATAAAGGGATACTAGTTGGTGTCTGTATATGGTAGAGATACTGTAATGACCTGGCTAGATCATAAAGGGGATACTAGTTGGTGTCTGTATATGGTAGAGATACTGTATATACTGTAATGACCTGGTTAGATCATAAAGGGGATACTAGTTGGTGTCTGTATATGGTAGAGATACTGTATATACTGTAATGACCTGGCTAGATCATAAAGGGGATACTAGTTGGTGTCTGTATATGGTAGAGATACTGTATATACTGTAATGACCTGGTTAGATCATAAAGGGGATACTAGTTGGTGTCTGTATATGGTTTAGATACTGTATATACTGTAATGACCTGGCTAGATCATAAAGGGGATACTAGTTGGTGTCTGTATATGGTAGAGATACTGTATATAATGTAATGACCTGCATAGATCATAAAGGGGATACTAGTTGGTGTCTGTATATGGTAGAGATACTGTATATACTGTAATGACCTGGCTAGATCATAAAGGGGATACTAGTTGGTGTCTGTATATGGTAGAGATACTGTATATACTGTAATGACCTGGTTAGATCATAAAGGGGATACTAGTTGGTGTCTGTATATGGTAGAGATACTGTATATACTGTAATGACCTGGCTAGATCATAAAGGGGATACTAGTTGGTGTCTGTATATGGTAGAGATACTGTAATGACCTGGTTAGATCATAAAGGGGATACTAGTTGGTGTCTGTATATGGTAGAGATACTGTATATACTGTAATGACCTGGTTAGATCATAAAGGGGATACTAGTTGGTGTCTGTATATGGTAGAGATACTGTAATGACCTGGTTAGGTCATAAAGTGGATACTAGTTGGTGTCTGTATATGGTAGAGATACTGTATATACTGTAATGACCTGGTTAGATCATAAAGGGGATACTAGTTGGTGTCTGTATATGGTAGAGATACTGTACATACTGTAATGACCTGGCTAGATCATAAAGGGGATACTAGTTGGTGTCTGTAGATGGTAGAGATACTGTATATACTGTAATGACCTGGCTAGATCATAAAGGGGATACTACTTGGTGTCTGTATATGGTAGAGATACTGTAATGACCTGGTTAGATCATAAAGGGGATACTAGTTGGTGTCTGTATATGGTAGAGATACTGTATATACTGTAATGACCTGGTTAGATCATAAAGGGGATACTAGTTGGTGTCTGTATATGGTAGAGATACTGTATATACTGTAATGACCTGTCTAGATCATAAAGGGGATACTAGTTGGTGTCTGTATATGGTAGAGATACTGTATATACTGTAATGACCTGGCTAGATCATAAAGGGATACTAGTTGGTGTCTGTATATGGTAGAGATACTGTATATACTGTAATGACCTGGCTAGATCATAAAGGGGATACTAGTTGGTGTCTGTATATGGTAGAGATACTGTATATACTGTAATGACCTGGTTAGATCATAAAGGGGATACTAGTTGGTGTCTGTATATGGTAGAGATACTGTATATACTGTAATGACCTGGTTAGATCATAAAGGGGATACTAGTTGGTGTCTGTATATGGTAGAGATACTGTATATACTGTAATGACCTGGCTAGATCATAAAGGGGATACTAGTTGGTGTTTGTATATGGTAGAGATACTGTATATACTGTAATGACCTGGCTAGATCATAAAGGGGATACTAGTTGGTGTCTGTATATGGTAGAGATACTGTATATACTGTAATGACCTGGCTAGATCATAAAGGGGATACTAGTTGGTGTCTGTATATGGTAGAGATACTGTATATACTGTAATGACCTGGCTAGATCATAAAGGGGATACTAGTTGGTGTCTGTATATGGTAGAGATACTGTATATACTGTAATGACCTGGCTAGATCATAAAGGGGATACTAGTTGGTGTCTGTATATGGTAGAGATACTGTATATACTGTAATGACCTGGCTAGATCATAAAGGGGATACTAGTTGGTGTCTGTATATGGTAGAGATACTGTATATACTGTAATGACCTGTCTAGATCATAAAGGGGATACTAGTTGGTGTCTGTATATGGTAGAGATACTGTATATACTGTAATGACCTGGCTAGATCATAAAGGGATACTAGTTGGTGTCTGTATATGGTAGAGATACTGTATATACTGTAATGACCTGGCTAGATCATAAAGGGGATACTAGTTGGTGTCTGTATATGGTAGAGATACTGTATATACTGTAATGACCTGGTTAGATCATAAAGGGGATACTAGTTGGTGTCTGTATATGGTAGAGATACTGTATATACTGTAATGACCTGGTTAGATCATAAAGGGGATACTAGTTGGTGTCTGTATATGGTAGAGATACTGTAATGACCTGGCTAGATCATAAAGGGATACTAGTTGGTGTCTGTATATGGTAGAGATACTGTAATGACCTGGCTAGATCATAAAGGGGATACTAGTTGGTGTCTGTATATGGTAGAGATACTGTATATACTGTAATGACCTGGCTAGATCATAAAGGGGATACTAGTTGGTGTCTGTATATGGTAGAGATACTGTATATACTGTAATGACCTGGTTAGATCATAAAGGGGATACTAGTTGGTGTCTGTATATGGTAGAGATACTGTATATACTGTAATGACCTGGCTAGATCATAAAGGGGATACAAGTTGGTGTCTGTATATGGTAGAGATACTGTATATACTGTAATGACCTGGTTAGATCATAAACGGGATACTAGTTGGTGTCTGTATATGGTAGAGATACTGTATATACTTTAATGACCTGGCTAGATCATAAAGGGGATACTAGTTGGTGTCTGTATATGGTAGAGATACTGTATATACTGTAATGACCTGGCTAGATCATAAAGGGGATACTACTTGGTGTCTGTATATGGTAGAGATACTATAATGACCTGGTTAGATCATAAAGGGGATACTAGTTGGTGTCTGTATATGGTAGAGATACTGTATATACTGTAATGACCTGGTTAGATCATAAAGGGGATACTAGTTGGTGTCTGTATATGGTAGAGATACTGTATATACTGTAATGACCTGGCTAGATTATAAAGGGATACTAGTTGGTGTCTGTATATGGTAGAGATACTGTAATGACCTGGCTAGATCATAAAGGGATACTAGTTGGTGTCTGTATATGGTAGAGATACTGTAATGACCTGGCTAGATCATAAAGGGGATACTAGTTGGTGTCTGTATATGGTAGAGATACTGTATATACTGTAATGACCTGGCTAGATCATAAAGGGGATACTAGTTGGTGTCTGTATATGGTAGAGATACTGTATATACTGTAATGACCTGGCTAGATCATAAAGGGGATACTAGTTGGTGTCTGTATATGGTAGAGATATTGTATATACTGTAATGACCTGGCTAGATAATAAAGGGGATACTAGTTGGTGTCTGTCTATGGTAGAGATACTGTATATACTGTAATGACCTGGCTAGATCATAAAGGGGATACTAGTTGGTGTCTGTATATGGTAGAGATACTGTATATACTGTAATGACCTGGCTAGATCATAAAGGGGATACTAGTTGGTGTTTGTATATGGTAGAGATACTGTATATACTGTAATGACCTGGCTAGATCATAAAGGGGATACTAGTTGGTGTCTGTATATGGTAGAGATACTGTATATACTGTAATGACCTGGCTAGATCATAAAGGGGATACTAGTTGGTGTCTGTATATGGTAGAGATACTGTATATACTGTAATGACCTGGCTAGATCATAAAGGGGATACTAGTTGGTGTCTGTATATGGTAGAGATACTGTATATACTGTAATGACCTGGCTAGATCATAAAGGGGATACTAGTTGGTGTCTGTATATGGTAGAGATACTGTATATACTGTAATGACCTGGCTAGATCATAAAGGGGATACTAGTTGGTGTCTGTATATGGTAGAGATACTGTATATACTGTAATGACCTGTCTAGATCATAAAGGGGATACTAGTTGGTGTCTGTATATGGTAGAGATACTGTATATACTGTAATGACCTGGCTAGATCATAAAGGGATACTAGTTGGTGTCTGTATATGGTAGAGATACTGTATATACTGTAATGACCTGGCTAGATCATAAAGGGGATACTAGTTGGTGTCTGTATATGGTAGAGATACTGTATATACTGTAATGACCTGGTTAGATCATAAAGGGGATACTAGTTGGTGTCTGTATATGGTAGAGATACTGTATATACTGTAATGACCTGGTTAGATCATAAAGGGGATACTAGTTGGTGTCTGTATATGGTAGAGATACTGTAATGACCTGGCTAGATCATAAAGGGATACTAGTTGGTGTCTGTATATGGTAGAGATACTGTAATGACCTGGCTAGATCATAAAGGGGATACTAGTTGGTGTCTGTATATGGTAGAGATACTGTATATACTGTAATGACCTGGCTAGATCATAAAGGGGATACTAGTTGGTGTCTGTATATGGTAGAGATACTGTATATACTGTAATGACCTGGTTAGATCATAAAGGGGATACTAGTTGGTGTCTGTATATGGTAGAGATACTGTATATACTGTAATGACCTGGCTAGATCATAAAGGGGATACAAGTTGGTGTCTGTATATGGTAGAGATACTGTATATACTGTAATGACCTGGTTAGATCATAAACGGGATACTAGTTGGTGTCTGTATATGGTAGAGATACTGTATATACTTTAATGACCTGGCTAGATCATAAAGGGGATACTAGTTGGTGTCTGTATATGGTAGAGATACTGTATATACTGTAATGACCTGGCTAGATCATAAAGGGGATACTACTTGGTGTCTGTATATGGTAGAGATACTGTAATGACCTGGTTAGATCATAAAGGGGATACTAGTTGGTGTCTGTATATGGTAGAGATACTGTATATACTGTAATGACCTGGTTAGATCATAAAGGGGATACTAGTTGGTGTCTGTATATGGTAGAGATACTGTATATACTGTAATGACCTGGCTAGATTATAAAGGGATACTAGTTGGTGTCTGTATATGGTAGAGATACTGTAATGACCTGGCTAGATCATAAAGGGATACTAGTTGGTGTCTGTATATGGTAGAGATACTGTAATGACCTGGCTAGATCATAAAGGGGATACTAGTTGGTGTCTGTATATGGTAGAGATACTGTATATACTGTAATGACCTGGCTAGATCATAAAGGGGATACTAGTTGGTGTCTGTATATGGTAGAGATACTGTATATACTGTAATGACCTGGCTAGATCATAAAGGGGATACTAGTTGGTGTCTGTATATGGTAGAGATATTGTATATACTGTAATGACCTGGCTAGATCATAAAGGGGATACTAGTTGGTGTCTGTCTATGGTAGAGATACTGTATATACTGTAATGACCTGGCTAGATCATAAAGGGGATACTAGTTGGTGTCTGTATATGGTAGAGATACTGTATATACTGTAATGACCTGTCCAGATCATAAAGGGGATACTAGTTGGTGTCTGTATATGGTAGAGATACTGTATATACTGTAATGACCTGGCTAGATCATAAAGGGATACTAGTTGGTGTCTGTATATGGTAGAGATACTGTATATACTGTAATGACCTGGCTAGATCATAAAGGGGATACTAGTTGGTGTCTGTATATGGTAGAGATACTGTATATACTGTAATGACCTGGTTAGATCATAAAGGGGATACTAGTTGGTGTCTGTATATGGTAGAGATACTGTATATACTGTAATGACCTGGTTAGATCATAAAGGGGATACTAGTTGGTGTCTGTATATGGTAGAGATACTGTATATACTGTAATGACCTGGCTAGATCATAAAGGGGATACTAGTTGGTGTTTGTATATGGTAGAGATACTGTATATACTGTAATGACCTGGCTAGATCATAAAGGGGATACTAGTTGGTGTCTGTATATGGTAGAGATACTGTATATACTGTAATGACCTGGCTAGATCATAAAGGGATACTAGTTGGTGTCTGTATATGGTAGAGATACTGTATATACTGTAATGACCTGGCTAGATCATAAAGGGGATACTAGTTGGTGTCTGTATATGGTAGAGATACTGTATATACTGTAATGACCTGGTTAGATCATAAAGGGGATACTAGTTGGTGTCTGTATATGGTAGAGATACTGTATATACTGTAATGACCTGGTTAGATCATAAAGGGGATACTAGTTGGTGTCTGTATATGGTAGAGATACTGTAATGACCTGGCTAGATCATAAAGGGATACTAGTTGGTGTCTGTATATGGTAGAGATACTGTAATGACCTGGCTAGATCATAAAGGGGATACTAGTTGGTGTCTGTATATGGTAGAGATACTGTATATACTGTAATGACCTGGCTAGATCATAAAGGGGATACTAGTTGGTGTCTGTATATGGTAGAGATACTGTATATACTGTAATGACCTGGTTAGATCATAAAGGGGATACTAGTTGGTGTCTGTATATGGTAGAGATACTGTATATACTGTAATGACCTGGCTAGATCATAAAGGGGATACAAGTTGGTGTCTGTATATGGTAGAGATACTGTATACAGTAATCCCTCGTTTATCGCGGGGGTTACGTTCCGAAAATGACCCGCGATAAGTGAAATCCGCGAAATAGAAAACTTCTTTTTTTTTTACAATTAGCAACTATTACATGTATACAAATACAGTGACTCACGTGTAGGCCGTTTCACTGCTCTTCAGACTGGGCCGCTGCATCCTGACTGCGCTCTGCAGTGTTCTCTTCTTCTGAAGCCCGCGGTGCAGGTGTGTTTGTTCGGGAGAAGAGCATAGTGATAGGCAGCTGTTGTCGCTCTTTTTTCTTCTTTGCAAAAAGATCCTTGTACACCGACATGCCACCATCGATTACGTTGGAGAACTGTAATGAACGGCTCATCAAAGGGTCCCATTCCTCAGCTACTCGCTTAAGTTCAGTGGCCATTCGCACCATGGTTGCTAAGCGACCAAGCGTTAGTCCTTCCTTCCTTCCTGGCCAACTTAATGTAAATTTGCCAAGCTGTTTTATGTACGTACACATAACTGCACGAGACGACAAAATGATAGCACAATTCGTAGCATGTTTTGATACAAGAAGCGGGAGTGAGTTTTTAGCGAATCAGAATGCAGAGCACAATGCACCAAAAAAAAATAAAAAATGCATTATGAAAATCCGCGAAATAGCGAATCCGCGATAAGTGAACCGCGAAGTGGCGAGGGATCACTGTATACTGTAATGACCTGGTTAGATCATAAACGGGATACTAGTTGGTGTCTGTATATGGTAGAGATACTGTATATACTTTAATGACCTGGCTAGATCATAAAGGGGATACTAGTTGGTGTCTGTATATGGTAGAGATACTGTATATACTGTAATGACCTGGCTAGATCATAAAGGGGATACTACTTGGTGTCTGTATATGGTAGAGATACTATAATGACCTGGTTAGATCATAAAGGGGATACTAGTTGGTGTCTGTATATGGTAGAGATACTGTATATACTGTAATGACCTGGTTAGATCATAAAGGGGATACTAGTTGGTGTCTGTATATGGTAGAGATACTGTATATACTGTAATGACCTGGCTAGATTATAAAGGGATACTAGTTGGTGTCTGTATATGGTAGAGATACTGTAATGACCTGGCTAGATCATAAAGGGATACTAGTTGGTGTCTGTATATGGTAGAGATACTGTAATGACCTGGCTAGATCATAAAGGGGATACTAGTTGGTGTCTGTATATGGTAGAGATACTGTATATACTGTAATGACCTGGCTAGATCATAAAGGGGATACTAGTTGGTGTCTGTATATGGTAGAGATACTGTATATACTGTAATGACCTGGCTAGATCATAAAGGGGATACTAGTTGGTGTCTGTATATGGTAGAGATATTGTATATACTGTAATGACCTGGCTAGATAATAAAGGGGATACTAGTTGGTGTCTGTCTATGGTAGAGATACTGTATATACTGTAATGACCTGGCTAGATCATAAAGGGGATACTAGTTGGTGTCTGTATATGGTAGAGATACTGTATATACTGTAATGACCTGGCTAGATCATAAAGGGGATACTAGTTGGTGTTTGTATATGGTAGAGATACTGTATATACTGTAATGACCTGGCTAGATCATAAAGGGGATACTAGTTGGTGTCTGTATATGGTAGAGATACTGTATATACTGTAATGACCTGGCTAGATCATAAAGGGGATACTAGTTGGTGTCTGTATATGGTAGAGATACTGTATATACTGTAATGACCTGGCTAGATCATAAAGGGGATACTAGTTGGTGTCTGTATATGGTAGAGATACTGTATATACTGTAATGACCTGGCTAGATCATAAAGGGGATACTAGTTGGTGTCTGTATATGGTAGAGATACTGTATATACTGTAATGACCTGGCTAGATCATAAAGGGGATACTAGTTGGTGTCTGTATATGGTAGAGATACTGTATATACTGTAATGACCTGTCTAGATCATAAAGGGGATACTAGTTGGTGTCTGTATATGGTAGAGATACTGTATATACTGTAATGACCTGGCTAGATCATAAAGGGATACTAGTTGGTGTCTGTATATGGTAGAGATACTGTATATACTGTAATGACCTGGCTAGATCATAAAGGGGATACTAGTTGGTGTCTGTATATGGTAGAGATACTGTATATACTGTAATGACCTGGTTAGATCATAAAGGGGATACTAGTTGGTGTCTGTATATGGTAGAGATACTGTATATACTGTAATGACCTGGTTAGATCATAAAGGGGATACTAGTTGGTGTCTGTATATGGTAGAGATACTGTAATGACCTGGCTAGATCATAAAGGGATACTAGTTGGTGTCTGTATATGGTAGAGATACTGTAATGACCTGGCTAGATCATAAAGGGGATACTAGTTGGTGTCTGTATATGGTAGAGATACTGTATATACTGTAATGACCTGGCTAGATCATAAAGGGGATACTAGTTGGTGTCTGTATATGGTAGAGATACTGTATATACTGTAATGACCTGGTTAGATCATAAAGGGGATACTAGTTGGTGTCTGTATATGGTAGAGATACTGTATATACTGTAATGACCTGGCTAGATCATAAAGGGGATACAAGTTGGTGTCTGTATATGGTAGAGATACTGTATATACTGTAATGACCTGGTTAGATCATAAACGGGATACTAGTTGGTGTCTGTATATGGTAGAGATACTGTATATACTTTAATGACCTGGCTAGATCATAAAGGGGATACTAGTTGGTGTCTGTATATGGTAGAGATACTGTATATACTGTAATGACCTGGCTAGATCATAAAGGGGATACTACTTGGTGTCTGTATATGGTAGAGATACTGTAATGACCTGGTTAGATCATAAAGGGGATACTAGTTGGTGTCTGTATATGGTAGAGATACTGTATATACTGTAATGACCTGGTTAGATCATAAAGGGGATACTAGTTGGTGTCTGTATATGGTAGAGATACTGTATATACTGTAATGACCTGGCTAGATTATAAAGGGATACTAGTTGGTGTCTGTATATGGTAGAGATACTGTAATGACCTGGCTAGATCATAAAGGGATACTAGTTGGTGTCTGTATATGGTAGAGATACTGTAATGACCTGGCTAGATCATAAAGGGGATACTAGTTGGTGTCTGTATATGGTAGAGATACTGTATATACTGTAATGACCTGGCTAGATCATAAAGGGGATACTAGTTGGTGTCTGTATATGGTAGAGATACTGTATATACTGTAATGACCTGGCTAGATCATAAAGGGGATACTAGTTGGTGTCTGTATATGGTAGAGATATTGTATATACTGTAATGACCTGGCTAGATCATAAAGGGGATACTAGTTGGTGTCTGTCTATGGTAGAGATACTGTATATACTGTAATGACCTGGCTAGATCATAAAGGGGATACTAGTTGGTGTCTGTATATGGTAGAGATACTGTATATACTGTAATGACCTGTCCAGATCATAAAGGGGATACTAGTTGGTGTCTGTATATGGTAGAGATACTGTATATACTGTAATGACCTGGCTAGATCATAAAGGGATACTAGTTGGTGTCTGTATATGGTAGAGATACTGTATATACTGTAATGACCTGGCTAGATCATAAAGGGGATACTAGTTGGTGTCTGTATATGGTAGAGATACTGTATATACTGTAATGACCTGGTTAGATCATAAAGGGGATACTAGTTGGTGTCTGTATATGGTAGAGATACTGTATATACTGTAATGACCTGGTTAGATCATAAAGGGGATACTAGTTGGTGTCTGTATATGGTAGAGATACTGTATATACTGTAATGACCTGGCTAGATCATAAAGGGGATACTAGTTGGTGTTTGTATATGGTAGAGATACTGTATATACTGTAATGACCTGGCTAGATCATAAAGGGGATACTAGTTGGTGTCTGTATATGGTAGAGATACTGTATATACTGTAATGACCTGGCTAGATCATAAAGGGGATACTAGTTGGTGTCTGTATATGGTAGAGATACTGTATATACTGTAATGACCTGGCTAGATCATAAAGGGGATACTAGTTGGTGTCTGTATATGGTAGAGATACTGTATATACTGTAATGACCTGGCTAGATCATAAAGGGGATACTAGTTGGTGTCTGTATATGGTAGAGATACTGTATATACTGTAATGACCTGGCTAGATCATAAAGGGGATACTAGTTGGTGTCTGTATATGGTAGAGATACTGTATATACTGTAATGACCTGTCTAGATCATAAAGGGGATACTAGTTGGTGTCTGTATATGGTAGAGATACTGTATATACTGTAATGACCTGGCTAGATCATAAAGGGATACTAGTTGGTGTCTGTATATGGTAGAGATACTGTATATACTGTAATGACCTGGCTAGATCATAAAGGGGATACTAGTTGGTGTCTGTATATGGTAGAGATACTGTATATAATGTAATGACCTGGTTAGATCATAAAGGGGATACTAGTTGGTGTCTGTATATGGTAGAGATACTGTATATACTGTAATGACCTGGTTAGATCATAAAGGGGATACTAGTTGGTGTCTGTATATGGTAGAGATACTGTATATACTGTAATGACCTGGCTAGATCATAAAGGGGATACTAGTTGGTGTTTGTATATGGTAGAGATACTGTATATACTGTAATGACCTGGCTAGATCATAAAGGGGATACTAGTTGGTGTCTGTATATGGTAGAGATACTGTATATACTGTAATGACCTGGCTAGATCATAAAGGGGATACTAGTTGGTGTCTGTATATGGTAGATATACTGTATATACTGTAATGACCTGGCTAGATCATAAAGGGGATACTAGTTGGTGTCTGTATATGGTAGAGATATTGTATATACTGTAATGACCTGGCTAGATCATAAAGGGGATACTAGTTGGTGTCTGTCTATGGTAGAGATACTGTATATACTGTAATGACCTGGCTAGATCATAAAGGGGATACTAGTTGGTGTCTGTATATGGTAGAGATACTGTATATACTGTAATGACCTGTCTAGATCATAAAGGGGATACTAGTTGGTGTCTGTATATGGTAGAGATACTGTATATACTGTAATGTCCTGGCTAGATCATAAAGGGATACTAGTTGGTGTCTGTATATGGTAGAGATGCTGTATATACTGTAATGACCTGGCTAGATCATAAAGGGGATACTAGTTGGTGTCTGTATATGGTAGAGATACTGTATATACTGTAATGACCTGGCTAGATCATAAAGGGGATACTAGTTGGTGTCTGTATATGGTAGAGATACTGTATATACTGTAATGACCTGGTTAGATCATAAAGGGATACTAGTTGGTGTCTGTATATGGTAGAGATACTGTAATGACCTGGTTAGATCATAAAGGGGATACTAGTTGGTGTTTGTATATGGTAGAGATACTGTATATACTGTAATGACCTGGCTAGATCATAAAGGGGATACTAGTTGGTGTCTGTATATGGTAGAGATACTGTATATACTGTAATGACCTGGCTAGATCATAAAGGGGATATTAGTTGGTGTCTGTATATGGTAGAGACACTGTATATACTGTAATGACCTGGCTAGATCATAAAGGGGATACTAGTTGGTGTCTGTATATGGTAGATATACTGTATATACTGTAATGACCTGGCTAGATCATAAAGGGGATACTAGTTGGTGTCTGTATATGGTAGAGATATTGTATATACTGTAATGACCTGGCTAGATCATAAAGGGGATACTAGTTGGTGTCTGTCTATGGTAGAGATACTGTATATACTGTAATGACCTGGCTAGATCATAAAGGGGATACTAGTTGGTGTCTGTATATGGTAGAGATACTGTATATACTGTAATGACCTGTCTAGATCATAAAGGGGATACTAGTTGGTGTCTGTATATGGTAGAGATACTGTATATACTGTAATGTCCTGGCTAGATCATAAAGGGATACTAGTTGGTGTCTGTATATGGTAGAGATGCTGTATATACTGTAATGACCTGGCTAGATCATAAAGGGGATACTAGTTGGTGTCTGTATATGGTAGAGATACTGTATATACTGTAATGACCTGGCTAGATCATAAAGGGGATACTAGTTGGTGTCTGTATATGGTAGAGATACTGTATATACTGTAATGACCTGGTTAGATCATAAAGGGATACTAGTTGGTGTCTGTATATGGTAGAGATACTGTAATGACCTGGTTAGATCATAAAGGGGATACTAGTTGGTGTTTGTATATGGTAGAGATACTGTATATACTGTAATGACCTGGCTAGATCATAAAGGGGATACTAGTTGGTGTCTGTATATGGTAGAGATACTGTATATACTGTAATGACCTGGCTAGATCATAAAGGGGATATTAGTTGGTGTCTGTATATGGTAGAGACACTGTATATACTGTAATGACCTGGCTAGATCATAAAGGGGATACTAGTTGGTGTCTGTATATGGTAGAGATACTGTATATACTGTAATGACCTGGCTAGATCGTAAAGGGATACTAGTTGGTGTCTGTATATGGTAGAGATACTGTATATACTGTAATGACCTGGTTAGATCATAAAGGGGATACTAGTTGGTGTCTGTATATGGTAGAGATACTGTATATACTGTAATGACCTGGCTAGATCATAAAGGGGATACTAGTTGGTGTCTGTATATGGTAGAGACACTGTATATACTGTAATGACCTGGTTAGATCATAAAGGGGATACTAGTTGGTGTCTGTATATGGTAGAGATACTGTATATACTGTAATGACCTGGCTAGATCATAAAGGGGATACTAGTTGGTGTCTGTATATGGTAGAGATACTGTATATACTGTAATGACCTGGCTAGATCATAAAGGGGATACTAGTTGGTGTCTGTATATGGTAGAGATACTGTATATACTGTAATGACCTGGTTAGATCATAAAGGGGATACTAGTTGGTGTCTGTATATGGTAGAGATACTGTAGATACTGTAATGACCTGGCTAGATCATAAAGGGGATACTAGTTGGTGTCTGTATATGGTAGAGATACTGTATATACTGTAATGACCTGGTTAGATCTTAAAGGGGATACTAGTTGGTGTCTGTATATGTTAGAGATACTGTATATACTGTAATGACCTGGCTAGATCATAAAGGGGATACTAGTTGGTGTCGGTATATGGTAGAGATACTGTATATACTGTAATGACCTGGCTAGATCATAAAGGGGATACTAGTTGGTGTCTGTATATGGTAGAGATACTGTATATACTGTAATGACCTGGTTAGATCATAAAGGGGATACTAGTTGGTGTCTGTATATGGTAGAGATACTGTATTTACTGTAATGACCTGGTTAGATCATACAGGGGATACTAGTTGGTGTCTGTATATGGTAGAGATACTGTATATACTGTAATGACCTGGTTAGATCATAAAGGGGATACTAGTTGGTGTCTGTATATGGTAGAGATACTGTATATACTGTAATGACCTGGCTAGATCATAAAGGGGATACTAGTTGGTGTCGGTATATGGTAGAGATACTGTATATACTGTAATGACCTGGTTAGATCATAAAGGGGATACTAGTTGGTGTCTGTATATGGTAGACATACTGTATATACTGTAATGACCTGGCTAGATCATAAAGGGGATACTAGTTGGTGTCTGTATATGGTAGAGATACTGTATATACTGTAATGACCTGGCTAGATCATAAAGGGGATACTAGTTAGTGTCTGTATATGGTAGAGATACTGTATATACTGTAATGATGTGGCTAGATCATAAAGGGGATACTAGATGGTGTCTGTATATGGTAGAGATACTGTATATACTGTAATGACCTGGCTAGATCATAAAGGGGATACTAGTTGGTGTCTGTATATGGTAGAGATACTGTATATACTGTAATGACCTGGCTAGATCATAAAGGGGATACTAGTTGGTGTCTGTATATGGTAGAGATACTGTATATACTGTAATGACCTGGTTAGATCATAAAGGGGATACTAGTTGGTGTCTGTATATGGTAGAGATACTGTAGATACTGTAATGACCTGGCTAGATCATAAAGGGGATACTAGTTGGTGTCTGTATATGGTAGAGATACTGTATATACTGTAATGACCTGGTTAGATCATAAAGGGGATACTAGTTGGTGTCTGTATATGGTAGAGATACTGTATATACTGTAATGACCTGGCTAGATCATAAAGGGGATACTAGTTGGTGTCGGTATATGGTAGAGATACTGTATATACTGTAATGACCTGGCTAGATCATAAAGGGGATACTAGTTGGTGTCTGTATATGGTAGAGATACTGTATATACTGTAATGACCTGGTTAGATCATAAAGGGGATACTAGTTGGTGTCTGTATATGGTAGAGATACTGTATATACTGTAATGACCTGGTTAGATCATACAGGGGATACTAGTTGGTGTCTGTATATGGTAGAGATACTGTATATACTGTAATGACCTGGTTAGATCATAAAGGGGATACTAGTTGGTGTCTGTATATGGTAGAGATACTGTATATACTGTAATGACCTGGCTAGATCATAAAGGGGATACTAGTTGGTGTCGGTATATGGTAGAGATACTGTATATACTGTAATGACCTGGTTAGATCATAAAGGGGATACTAGTTGGTGTCTGTATATGGTAGAGATACTGTATATACTGTAATGACCTGGCTAGATCATAAAGGGGATACTAGTTGGTGTCTGTATATGGTAGAGATACTGTATATACTGTAATGACCTGGCTAGATCATAAAGGGGATAGTAGTTGGTGTCTATATATGGTAGAGATACTGTATATACTGTAATGACCTGGTTAGATCATAATGGGGATACTAGTTGGTGTCTGTATATGGTAGAGATACTGTATATACTGTAATGACGTGGCTAGATCATAAAGGGGATACTAGATGGTGTCTGTATATGGTAGAGATACTGTATATACTGTAATGACCTGGCTAGATCATAAAGGGGATACTAGTTGGTGTCTGTATATGGTAGAGATGCTGTATATACTGTAATGACCTGGCTAGATCATAAAGGGGATACTAGTTGGTGTCTGTATATGGTAGAGATACTGTATATACTGTAATGACCTGGTTAGATCATAAAGGGATACTAGTTGGTGTCTGTATATGGTAGAGATACTGTAATGACCTGGTTAGATCATAAAGGGGATACTAGTTGGTGTTTGTATATGGTAGAGATACTGTATATACTGTAATGACCTGGCTAGATCATAAAGGGGATACTAGTTGGTGTCTGTATATGGTAGAGATACTGTATATACTGTAATGACCTGGTTAGATCATAAAGGGGATACTAGTTGGTGTCTGTATATGGTAGAGATACTGTATATACTGTAATGACCTGGCTAGATCATAAAGGGGATACTAGTTGGTGTCTGTATATGGTAGAGATACTGTATATACTGTAATGACCTGGCTAGATCGTAAAGGGATACTAGTTGGTGTCTGTATATGGTAGAGATACTGTATATACTGTAATGACCTGGTTAGATCATAAAGGGGATACTAGTTGGTGTCTGTATATGGTAGAGATACTGTATATACTGTAATGACCTGGCTAGATCATAAAGGGGATACTAGTTGGTGTCTGTATATGGTAGAGATACTGTATATACTGTAATGACCTGGTTAGATCATAAAGGGGATACTAGTTGGTGTCTGTATATGGTAGAGATACTGTATATACTGTAATGACCTGGCTAGATCATAAAGGGGATACTAGTTGGTGTCTGTATATGGTAGAGATACTGTATATACTGTAATGACCTGGTTAGATCATAAAGGGGATACTAGTTGGTGTCTGTATATGGTAGAGATACTGTATATACTGTAATGACCTGGCTAGATCATAAAGGGGATACTAGTTGGTGTCTGTATATGGTAGAGATACTGTATATACTGTAATGACCTGGCTAGATCATAAAGGGGATACTAGTTGGTGTCTGTATATGGTAGAGATACTGTATATACTGTAATGACCTGGTTAGATCATAAAGGGGATACTAGTTGGTGTCTGTATATGGTAGAGATACTGTAGATACTGTAATGACCTGGCTAGATCATAAAGGGGATACTAGTTGGTGTCTGTATATGGTAGATATACTGTATATACTGTAATGACCTGGTTAGATCATAAAGGGGATACTAGTTGGTGTCTGTATATGGTAGAGATACTGTATATACTGTAATGACCTGGCTAGATCATAAAGGGGATACTAGTTGGTGTCGGTATATGGTAGAGATACTGTATATACTGTAATGACCTGGCTAGATCATAAAGGGGATACTAGTTGGTGTCTGTATATGGTAGAGATACTGTATATACTGTAATGACCTGGTTAGATCATAAAGGGGATACTAGTTGGTGTCTGTATATGGTAGAGATACTGTATATACTGTAATGACCTGGTTAGATCATACAGGGGATACTAGTTGGTGTCTGTATATGGTAGAGATACTGTATATACTGTAATGACCTGGTTAGATCATAAAGGGGATACTAGTTGGTGTCTGTATATGGTAGAGATACTGTATATACTGTAATGACCAGGCTAGATCATAAAGGGGATACTAGTTGGTGTCGGTATATGGTAGAGATACTGTATATACTGTAATGACCTGGTTAGATCATAAAGGGGATACTAGTTGGTGTCTGTATATGGTAGAGATACTGTATATACTGTAATGACCTGGCTAGATCATAAAGGGGATACTAGTTGGTGTCTGTATATGGTAGAGATACTGTATATACTGTAATGACCTGGCTAGATCATAAAGGGGATAGTAGTTGGTGTCTGTATATGGTAGAGATACTGTATATACTGTAATGACCTGGTTAGATCATAATGGGGATACTAGTTGGGGGCTGTATATGGTAGAGATACTGTATATACTGTAATGACCTGGCTAGATCATAAAGGGGATACTAGTTGGTGTCGGTATATGGTAGAGATACTGTATATACTGTAATGACCTGGCTAGATCATAAAGGGGATACTAGTTGGTGTCTGTATATGGTTGAGATACTGTATATACTGTAATGACCTGGTTAGATCATAAAGGGGATACTAGTTGGTGTCTGTATATGGTAGAGATACTGTATATACTGTAATGACCTGGTTAGATCATACAGGGGATACTAGTTGGTGTCTGTATATGGTAGAGATACTGTATATACTGTAATGACCTGGTTAGATCATAAAGGGGATACTAGTTGGTGTCTGTATATGGTAGAGATACTGTATATACTGTAATGACCTGGCTAGATCATAAAGGGGATACTAGTTGGTGTCGGTATATGGTAGAGATACTGTATATACTGTAATGACCTGGTTAGATCATAAAGGGGATACTAGTTGGTGTCTGTATATGGTAGAGATACTGTATATACTGTAATGACCTGGCTAGATCATAAAGGGGATACTAGTTGGTGTCTGTATATGGTAGAGATACTGTATATACTGTAATGACCTGGCTAGATCATAAAGGGGATAGTAGTTGGTGTCTGTATATGGTAGAGATACTGTATATACTGTAATGACCTGGTTAGATCATAATGGGGATACTAGTTGGGGGCTGTATATGGTAGAGATACTGTATATACTGTAATGACCTGGCTAGATCATAAAGGGGATACTAGTTAGTGTCTGTATATGGTAGAGATACTGTATATACTGTAATGATGTGGCTAGATCATAAAGGGGATACTAGATGGTGTCTGTATATGGTAGAGATACTGTATATACTGTAATGACCTGGCTAGATCATAAAGGGGATACTAGTTGGTGTCTGTATATAGTAGAGATGCTGTATATACTGTAATGACCTGGCTAGATCATAAAGGGGATACTAGTTGGTGTCTGTATATGGTAGAGATACTGTATATACTGTAATGACCTGGTTAGATCATAAAGGGATACTAGTTGGTGTCTGTATATGGTAGAGATACTATAATGACCTGGTTAGATCATAAAGGGGATACTAGTTGGTGTTTGTATATGGTAGAGATACTGTATATACTGTAATGACCTGGCTAGATCATAAAGGGGATACTAGTTGGTGTCTGTATATGGTAGAGATACTGTATATACTGTAATGACCTGGTTAGATCATAAAGGGGATACTAGTTGGTGTCTGTATATGGTAGAGATACTGTATATACTGTAATGACCTGGCTAGATCATAAAGGGGATACTAGTTGGTGTCTGTATATGGTAGAGATACTGTATATACTGTAATGACCTGGCTAGATCGTAAAGGGATACTAGTTGGTGTCTGTATATGGTAGAGATACTGTATATACTGTAATGACCTGGCTAGATCATAAAGGGGATACTAGTTGGTGTCTGTATATGGTAGAGATACTGTATATACTGTAATGACCTGGCTAGATCGTAAAGGGATACTAGTTGGTGTCTGTATATGGTAGAGATACTGTATATACTGTAATGACCTGGTTAGATCATAAAGGGGATACTAGTTGGTGTCTGTATATGGTAGAGATACTGTATATACTGTAATGACCTGGTTAGATCATAAAGGGGATACTAGTTGGTGTCTGTATATGGTAGAGATACTGTATATACTGTAATGACCTGGTTAGATCATAAAGGGGATACTAGTTGGTGTCTGTATATGGTAGAGATACTCTATATACTGTAATGACCTGGCTAGATCATAAAGGGGATACTAGTTGGTGTCTGTATATGGTAGAGATACTGTATATACTGTAATGACCTGGTTAGATCATAAAGGGGATACTAGTTGGTGTCTGTATATGGTAGAGATACTGTATATACTGTAATGACCTGGCTAGATCATAAAGGGGATACTAGTTGGTGTCTGTATATGGTAGAGATACTGTATATACTGTAATGACCTGGTTAGATCATAAAGGGGATACTAGTTGGTGTCTGTATATGGTAGAGATACTGTATATACTGTAATGACCTGGCTAGATCATAAAGGGGATACTAGTTGGTGTCTGTATATGGTAGAGATACTGTATATAATGTAATGACCTGGTTAGATCATAAAGGGGATACTAGTTGGTGTCTGTATATGGTAGAGATACTGTATATACTGTAATGACCTGGCTAGATCATAAAGGGGATAGTAGTTGGTGTCTGTATATGGTAGAGATACTGTATATACTGTAATGACCTGGTTAGATCATAAAGGGGATACTAGTTGGTGTCTGTATATGGTAGAGATACTGTATATACTGTAATGACCTGGCTAGATCATAAAGGGGATAGTAGTTGGTGTCTGTATATGGTAGAGATACTGTATATACTGTAATGACCTGGTTAGATCATAATGGGGATACTAGTTGGGGGCTGTATATGGTAGAGATACTGTATATACTGTAATGACCTGGCTAGATCATAAAGGGGATACTAGTTAGTGTCTGTATATGGTAGAGATACTGTATATACTGTAATGATGTGGCTAGATCATAAAGGGGATACTAGATGGTGTCTGTATATGGTAGAGATACTGTATATACTGTAATGACCTGGCTAGATCATAAAGGGGATACTAGTTGGTGTCTGTATATAGTAGAGATGCTGTATATACTGTAATGACCTGGCTAGATCATAAAGGGGATACTAGTTGGTGTCTGTATATGGTAGAGATACTGTATATACTGTAATGACCTGGTTAGATCATAAAGGGATACTAGTTGGTGTCTGTATATGGTAGAGATACTATAATGACCTGGTTAGATCATAAAGGGGATACTAGTTGGTGTTTGTATATGGTAGAGATACTGTATATACTGTAATGACCTGGCTAGATCATAAAGGGGATACTAGTTGGTGTCTGTATATGGTAGAGATACTGTATATACTGTAATGACCTGGTTAGATCATAAAGGGGATACTAGTTGGTGTCTGTATATGGTAGAGATACTGTATATACTGTAATGACCTGGCTAGATCATAAAGGGGATACTAGTTGGTGTCTGTATATGGTAGAGATACTGTATATACTGTAATGACCTGGCTAGATCGTAAAGGGATACTAGTTGGTGTCTGTATATGGTAGAGATACTGTATATACTGTAATGACCTGGCTAGATCATAAAGGGGATACTAGTTGGTGTCTGTATATGGTAGAGATACTGTATATACTGTAATGACCTGGCTAGATCGTAAAGGGATACTAGTTGGTGTCTGTATATGGTAGAGATACTGTATATACTGTAATGACCTGGTTAGATCATAAAGGGGATACTAGTTGGTGTCTGTATATGGTAGAGATACTGTATATACTGTAATGACCTGGTTAGATCATAAAGGGGATACTAGTTGGTGTCTGTATATGGTAGAGATACTGTATATACTGTAATGACCTGGTTAGATCATAAAGGGGATACTAGTTGGTGTCTGTATATGGTAGAGATACTCTATATACTGTAATGACCTGGCTAGATCATAAAGGGGATACTAGTTGGTGTCTGTATATGGTAGAGATACTGTATATACTGTAATGACCTGGTTAGATCATAAAGGGGATACTAGTTGGTGTCTGTATATGGTAGAGATACTGTATATACTGTAATGACCTGGCTAGATCATAAAGGGGATACTAGTTGGTGTCTGTATATGGTAGAGATACTGTATATACTGTAATGACCTGGTTAGATCATAAAGGGGATACTAGTTGGTGTCTGTATATGGTAGAGATACTGTATATACTGTAATGACCTGGCTAGATCATAAAGGGGATACTAGTTGGTGTCTGTATATGGTAGAGATACTGTATATAATGTAATGACCTGGTTAGATCATAAAGGGGATACTAGTTGGTGTCTGTATATGGTAGAGATACTGTATATACTGTAATGACCTGGCTAGATCATAAAGGGGATACTAGTTGGTGTCTGTATATGGTAGAGATACTGTATATACTGTAATGACCTGGTTAGATCATAAAGGGGATACTAGTTGGTGTCTGTATATGGTAGAGATACTGTATATACTGTAATGACCTGGCTAGATCATAAAGGGGATACTAGTTGGTGTCTGTATATGGTAGAGATACTGTAATGACCTGGTTAGATCATAAAGGGGATACTAGTTGGTGTCTGTATATGGTAGAGATACTGTATATACTGTAATGACCTGGCTAGATCATAAAGGGGATACTAGTTGGTGTCTGTATATGGTAGAGATACTGTATATACTGTAATGACCTGGTTAGATCATAAAGGGGATACTAGTTGGTGTCTGTATATGGTAGAGATACTGTATATACTGTAATGACCTGGCTAGATCATAAAGGGGATACTAGTTGGTGTCTGTATATGGTAGAGATACTGTATATACTGTAATGACCTGGCTAGATCGTAAAGGGATACTAGTTGGTGTCTGTATATGGTAGAGATACTGTATATACTGTAATGACCTGGTTAGATCATAAAGGGGATACTAGTTGGTGTCTGTATATGGTAGAGATACTGTATATACTGTAATGACCTGGCTAGATCATAAAGGGGATACTAGTTGGTGTCTGTATATGGTAGAGATACTGTATATACTGTAATGACCTGGTTAGATCATAAAGGGGATACTAGTTGGTGTCTGTATATGGTAGAGATACTGTATATACTGTAATGACCTGGCTAGATCATAAAGGGGATACTAGTTGGTGTCTGTATATGGTAGAGATACTGTATATACTGTAATGACCTGGTTAGATCATAAAGGGGATACTAGTTGGTGTCTGTATATGGTAGAGATACTGTATATACTGTAATGACCTGGCTAGATCATAAAGGGGATACTAGTTGGTGTCTGTATATGGTAGAGATACTGTATATAATGTAATGACCTGGTTAGATCATAAAGGGGATACTAGTTGGTGTCTGTATATGGTAGAGATACTGTATATACTGTAATGACCTGGCTAGATCATAAAGGGGATACTAGTTGGTGTCTGTATATGGTAGAGATACTGTAGATACTGTAATGACCTGGCTAGATCATAAAGGGGATACTAGTTGGTGTCTGTATATGGTAGATATACTGTATATACTGTAATGACCTGGTTAGATCATAAAGGGGATACTAGTTGGTGTCTGTATATGGTAGAGATACTGTATATACTGTAATGACCTGGCTAGATCATAAAGGGGATACTAGTTGGTGTCGGTATATGGTAGAGATACTGTATATACTGTAATGACCTGGCTAGATCATAAAGGGGATACTAGTTGGTGTCTGTATATGGTAGAGATACTGTATATACTGTAATGACCTGGTTAGATCATAAAGGGGATACTAGTTGGTGTCTGTATATGGTAGAGATACTGTATATACTGTAATGACCTGGTTAGATCATACAGGGGATACTAGTTGGTGTCTGTATATGGTAGAGATACTGTATATACTGTAATGACCTGGTTAGATCATAAAGGGGATACTAGTTGGTGTCTGTATATGGTAGAGATACTGTATATACTGTAATGACCTGGCTAGATCATAAAGGGGATACTAGTTGGTGTCGGTATATGGTAGAGATACTGTATATACTGTAATGACCTGGTTAGATCATAAAGGGGATACTAGTTGGTGTCTGTATATGGTAGAGATACTGTATATACTGTAATGACCTGGCTAGATCATAAAGGGGATACTAGTTGGTGTCTGTATATGGTAGAGATACTGTATATACTGTAATGACCTGGCTAGATCATAAAGGGGATAGTAGTTGGTGTCTGTATATGGTAGAGATACTGTATATACTGTAATGACCTGGTTAGATCATAATGGGGATACTAGTTGGGGGCTGTATATGGTAGAGATACTGTATATACTGTAATGACCTGGCTAGATCATAAAGGGGATACTAGTTAGTGTCTGTATATGGTAGAGATACTGTATATACTGTAATGATGTGGCTAGATCATAAAGGGGATACTAGATGGTGTCTGTATATGGTAGAGATACTGTATATACTGTAATGACCTGGCTAGATCATAAAGGGGATACTAGTTGGTGTCTGTATATAGTAGAGATGCTGTATATACTGTAATGACCTGGCTAGATCATAAAGGGGATACTAGTTGGTGTCTGTATATGGTAGAGATACTGTATATACTGTAATGACCTGGTTAGATCATAAAGGGATACTAGTTGGTGTCTGTATATGGTAGAGATACTATAATGACCTGGTTAGATCATAAAGGGGATACTAGTTGGTGTTTGTACATGGTAGAGATACTGTATATACTGTAATGACCTGGCTAGATCATAAAGGGGATACTAGTTGGTGTCTGTATATGGTAGAGATACTGTATATACTGTAATGACCTGGTTAGATCATAAAGGGGATACTAGTTGGTGTCTGTATATGGTAGAGATACTGTATATACTGTAATGACCTGGCTAGATCATAAAGGGGATACTAGTTGGTGTCTGTATATGGTAGAGATACTGTATATACTGTAATGACCTGGTTAGATCATAAAGGGGATACTAGTTGGTGTCTGTATATGGTAGAGATACTGTATATACTGTAATGACCTGGTTAGATCATAAAGGGGATACTAGTTGGTGTCTGTATATGGTAGAGATACTGTATATACTGTAATGACCTGGCTAGATCATAAAGGGGATACTAGTTGGTGTCTGTATATGGTAGAGATACTGTATATACTGTAATGACCTGGTTAGATCATAAAGGGGATACTAGTTGGTGTCTGTATATGGTAGAGATACTGTATATACTGTAATGACCTGGCTAGATCATAAAGGGGATACTAGTTGGTGTCTGTATATGGTAGAGATACTGTATATACTGTAATGACCTGGTTAGATCATAAAGGGGATACTAGTTGGTGTCTGTATATGGTAGAGATACTGTATATACTGTAATGACCTGGCTAGATCATAAAGGGGATACTAGTTGGTGTCTGTATATGGTAGAGATACTGTATATAATGTAATGACCTGGTTAGATCATAAAGGGGATACTAGTTGGTGTCTGTATATGGTAGAGATACTGTATATACTGTAATGACCTGGCTAGATCATAAAGGGGATACTAGTTGGTGTCTGTATATGGTAGAGATACTGTATATACTGTAATGACCTGGTTAGATCATAAAGGGGATACTAGTTGGTGTCTGTATATGGTAGAGATACTGTATATACTGTAATGACCTGGCTAGATCATAAAGGGGATACTAGTTGGTGTCTGTATATGGTAGAGATACTGTAATGACCTGGTTAGATCATAAAGGGGATACTAGTTGGTGTCTGTATATGGTAGAGATACTGTATATACTGTAATGACCTGGTTAGGTCATAAAGTGGATACTAGTTGGTGTCTGTATATGGTAGAGATACTGTATATACTGTAATGACCTGGCTAGATCATAAAGGGGATACTAGTTGGTGTCTGTATATGGTAGAGATACTGTACATACTGTAATGACCTGGCTAGATCATAAAGGGGATACTAGTTGGTGTCTGTATATGGTAGAGATACTGTAATGACCTGGTTAGATCATAAAGGGGATACTAGTTGGTGTCTGTATATGGTAGAGATACTGTATATACTGTAATGACCTGGCTAGATCATAAAGGGGATACTAGTTGGTGTCTGTATATGGTAGAGATACTGTATATACTGTAATGACCTGGTTAGATCATAAAGGGGATACTAGTTGGTGTCTGTATATGGTAGAGATACTGTATATACTGTAATGACCTGGCTAGATCATAAAGGGCATACTAGTTGGTGTCTGTATATGGTAGAGATACTGTATATACTGTAATGACCTGGTTAGATCATAAAGGGGATACTAGTTGGTGTCTGTATATGGTAGAGATACTGTATATACTGTAATGACCTGGCTAGATCATAAAGGGGATACTAGTTGGTGTCTGTATATGGTAGAGATACTGTATATACTGTAATGACCTGGCTAGATCATAAAGGGGATACTAGTTTGTGTCTGTATATGGTAGAGATACTGTAATGACCTGGTTAGATCATAAAGGGGATACTAGTTGGTGTCTGTATATGGTAGAGATACTGTATATACTGTAATGACCTGGTTAGATCATAAAGGGGATACTAGTTGGTGTCTGTATATGGTAGAGATACCGTAATGACCTGGTTAGGTCATAAAGTGGATACTAGTTGGTGTCTGTATATGGTAGAGATACTGTATATACTGTAATGACCTGGTTAGATCATAAAGTGGATACTAGTTGGTGTCTGTATATGGTAGAGATACTGTATATACTGTAATGACCTGGCTAGATCATAAAGGGGATACTAGTTGGTGTCTGTATATGGTAGAGATACTGTATATAATGTAATGACCTGGTTAGATCATAAAGGGGATACTAGTTGGTGTCTGTATATGGTAGAGATACTGTATATACTGTAATGACCTGGTTAGATCATACAGGGGATACTAGTTGGTGTCTGTATATGGTAGAGATACTGTATATACTGTAATGACCTGGTTAGATCATAAAGGGGATACTAGTTGGTGTCTGTATATGGTAGAGATACTGTATATACTGTAATGACCTGGCTAGATCATAAAGGGGATACTAGTTGGTGTCGGTATATGGTAGAGATACTGTATATACTGTAATGACCTGGTTAGATCATACAGGGGATACTAGTTGGTGTCTGTATATGGTAGAGATACTGTATATACTGTAATGACCTGGTTAGATCATAAAGGGGATACTAGTTGGTGTCTGTATATGGTAGAGATACTGTATATACTGTAATGACCTGGCTAGATCATAAAGGGGATACTAGTTGGTGTCGGTATATGGTAGAGATACTGTATATACTGTAATGACCTGGTTAGATCATAAAGGGGATACTAGTTGGTGTCTGTATATGGTAGAGATACTGTATATACTGTAATGACCTGGCTAGATCATAAAGGGGATACTAGTTAGTGTCTGTATATGGTAGAGATACTGTATATACTGTAATGACCTGGCTAGATCATAAAGGGGATAGTAGTTGGTGTCTGTATATGGTAGAGATACTGTATATACTGTAATGACCTGGTTAGATCATAATGGGGATACTAGTTGGGGGCTGTATATGGTAGAGATACTGTATATACTGTAATGACCTGGCTAGATCATAAAGGGGATACTAGTTAGTGTCTGTATATGGTAGAGATACTGTATATACTGTAATGATGTGGCTAGATCATAAAGGGGATACTAGATGGTGTCTGTATATGGTAGAGATACTGTATATACTGTAATGACCTGGCTAGATCATAAAGGGGATACTAGTTGGTGTCTGTATATAGTAGAGATGCTGTATATACTGTAATGACCTGGCTAGATCATAAAGGGGATACTAGTTGGTGTCTGTATATGGTAGAGATACTGTATATACTGTAATGACCTGGTTAGATCATAAAGGGATACTAGTTGGTGTCTGTATATGGTAGAGATACTATAATGACCTGGTTAGATCATAAAGGGGATACTAGTTGGTGTTTGTATATGGTAGAGATACTGTATATACTGTAATGACCTGGCTAGATCATAAAGGGGATACTAGTTGGTGTCTGTATATGGTAGAGATACTGTATATACTGTAATGACCTGGTTAGATCATAAAGGGGATACTAGTTGGTGTCTGTATATGGTAGAGATACTGTATATACTGTAATGACCTGGTTAGATCATAAAGGGGATACTAGTTGGTGTCTGTATATGGTAGAGATACTGTATATACTGTAATGACCTGGCTAGATCATAAAGGGGATACTAGTTGGTGTCTGTATATGGTAGAGATACTGTATATACTGTAATGACCTGGTTAGATCATAAAGGGGATACTAGTTGGTGTCTGTATATGGTAGAGATACTGTATATACTGTAATGACCTGGCTAGATCATAAAGGGGATACTAGTTGGTGTCTGTATATGGTAGAGATACTGTATATACTGTAATGACCTGGTTAGATCATAAAGGGGATACTAGTTGGTGTCTGTATATGGTAGAGATACTGTATATACTGTAATGACCTGGCTAGATCATAAAGGGGATACTAGTTGGTGTCTGTATATGGTAGAGATACTGTATATAATGTAATGACCTGGTTAGATCATAAAGGGGATACTAGTTGGTGTCTGTATATGGTAGAGATACTGTATATACTGTAATGACCTGGCTAGATCATAAAGGGGATACTAGTTGGTGTCTGTATATGGTAGAGATACTGTATATACTGTAATGACCTGGTTAGATCATAAAGGGGATACTAGTTGGTGTCTGTATATGGTAGAGATACTGTATATACTGTAATGACCTGGCTAGATCATAAAGGGGATACTAGTTGGTGTCTGTATATGGTAGAGATACTGTAATGACCTGGTTAGATCATAAAGGGGATACTAGTTGGTGTCTGTATATGGTAGAGATACTGTATATACTGTAATGACCTGGTTAGGTCATAAAGTGGATACTAGTTGGTGTCTGTATATGGTAGAGATACTGTATATACTGTAATGACCTGGCTAGATCATAAAGGGGATACTAGTTGGTGTCTGTATATGGTAGAGATACTGTACATACTGTAATGACCTGGCTAGATCATAAAGGGGATACTAGTTGGTGTCTGTATATGGTAGAGATACTGTAATGACCTGGTTAGATCATAAAGGGGATACTAGTTGGTGTCTGTATATGGTAGAGATACTGTATATACTGTAATGACCTGGCTAGATCATAAAGGGGATACTAGTTGGTGTCTGTATATGGTAGAGATACTGTATATACTGTAATGACCTGGTTAGATCATAAAGGGGATACTAGTTGGTGTCTGTATATGGTAGAGATACTGTATATACTGTAATGACCTGGCTAGATCATAAAGGGCATACTAGTTGGTGTCTGTATATGGTAGAGATACTGTATATACTGTAATGACCTGGTTAGATCATAAAGGGGATACTAGTTGGTGTCTGTATATGGTAGAGATACTGTATATACTGTAATGACCTGGCTAGATAATAAAGGGGATACTAGTTGGTGTCTGTATATGGTAGAGATACTGTATATACTGTAATGACCTGGCTAGATCATAAAGGGGATACTAGTTGGTGTCTGTATATGGTAGAGATACTGTAATGACCTGGTTAGATCATAAAGGGGATACTAGTTGGTGTCTGTATATGGTAGAGATACTGTATATACTGTAATGACCTGGTTAGATCATAAAGGGGATACTAGTTGGTGTCTGTATATGGTAGAGATACCGTAATGACCTGGTTAGGTCATAAAGTGGATACTAGTTGGTGTCTGTATATGGTAGAGATACTGTATATACTGTAATGACCTGGTTAGATCATAAAGTGGATACTAGTTGGTGTCTGTATATGGTAGAGATACTGTATATACTGTAATGACCTGGCTAGATCATAAAGGGGATACTAGTTGGTGTCTGTATATGGTAGAGATACTGTATATAATGTAATTTTTATTTTATTTTTTATTTCACCTTTATTTAACCAGGTAGGCTAGTTGAGAACAAGTTCTCATTTGCAACTGCGACCTGGCCAAGATAAAGCATAGCAGTGTGAACAGACAACACAGAGTTACACATGGAGTAAACAATAAACAAGTCAATAACATGGTAGAAAAAAAGAGAATCTATATACAATGTGTGCAAAAGGCATGAGGTAGGCAATAAATCGAATAATTACAATTTAGCAGATTAACACTGGAGTGATAAATCATCAGATGATCATGTGCAAGAAGAGATACTGGTGTGCAAAAGAGCAGAAAAGTAAATAAATAAAAGCAGTATGGGGGGTGAGGTAGGTAAATTGGGTGGGTAGTTTACAGATGGACTATGTACAGCTGCAGCGATCGGTTAGCTGCTCGGATAGCAGATTTTTAAAGTTGTTGAGGGAGATAAAAGTCTCCAACTTCAGAGATTTTTGCAATTCGTTCCAGTCGCAGGCAGCAGAGAACTGGAAGGAAAGGCGTCCAAATGAGGGGATACTAGTTGGTGTCTGTATATGGTAGAGATACTGTATATACTGTAATGACCTGGCTAGATCATAAAGGGGATACTAGTTGGTGTCTGTATATGGTAGAGATACTGTATATACTGTAATGACCTGGTTAGATCATAAAGGGGATACTAGTTGGTGTCTGTATATGGTAGAGATACTGTATATACTGTAATGACCTGGCTAGATCATAAAGGGGATACTAGTTGGTGTCTGTATATGGTAGAGATACTGTAATGACCTGGTTAGATCATAAAGGGGATACTAGTTGGTGTCTGTATATGGTAGAGATACTGTATATACTGTAATGACCTGGTTAGATCATAAAGGGGATACTAGTTGGTGTCTGTATATGGTAGAGATACTGTAATGACCTGGTTAGGTCATAAAGTGGATACTAGTTGGTGTCTGTATATGGTAGAGATACTGTATATACTGTAATGACCTGGCTAGATCATAAAGGGGATACTAGTTGGTGTCTGTATATGGTAGAGATACTGTACATACTGTAATGACCTGGCTAGATCATAAAGGGGATACTAGTTGGTGTCTGTATATGGTAGAGATACTGTATATACTGTAATGACCTGGCTAGATCATAAAGGGGATACTAGTTGGTGTCTGTATATGGTAGAGATACTGTATATACTGTAATGACCTGGCTAGATCATAAAGGGGATACTAGTTGGTGTCTGTATATGGTAGAGATACTGTATATACTGTAATGACCTGGTTAGATCATAAAGGGGATACTAGTTGGTGTCTGTATATGGTAGAGATACTGTATATACTGTAATGACCTGGCTAGATCATAAAGGGGATACTAGTTGGTGTCTGTATATGGTAGAGATACTGTATATACTGTAATGACCTGGTTAGATCATAAAGGGGATACTAGTTGGTGTCTGTATATGGTAGAGATACTGTATATACTGTAATGACCTGGCTAGATCATAAAGGGGATACTAGTTGGTGTCTGTATATGGTAGAGATACTGTAATGACCTGGTTAGATCATAAAGGGGATACTAGTTGGTGTCTGTATATGGTAGAGATACTGTATATACTGTAATGACCTGGTTAGATCATAAAGGGGATACTAGTTGGTGTCTGTATATGG
>NC_092086.1:0-14287 GCF_045679555.1 Salvelinus alpinus | reverse complement strand
AACAAGAAAACAATTCCCATGGCTTTGTATCTACTTGGCCAAGACAGCGTAACAGAACTTGGCTCGGGTCAGCAATTAAACTGTTTACTGAATCTGAGAGGTCAATGAACATACATATCCTGACATGGCTTGCCTTTGTTCTCGCTCTCCAACAAAGTTTAAGCCACAATCTGTACTATTTATGGTTGCTAAGATTACTTGTCCTTGTGTGATATAAAGATGTAGGAATTAGAGTATGTTAAACAACTTTATCAACCCCAAGAATGAACAGTATTAGGTATTTTTGACTTATTTCTCTGATACAACATCAACATCTGTTTATAATTTGTAAAAGTGGAATTTCCAGCAGTGTAGAAAGTCCAGGCCTGGTTTCCGGAGACAAGCTATGTTACCAGGAATCCCTGGCTTGCTGTGTCACAGTACTCTTGAATAGCTTACTATCATCTATTTTCCCTCTAGAGAAAATAGTCTGTGTAGGATTGATGGGTAAAACAAACACTATTCAATTCATGGTCCTGTTAAATAAAATACTTACGTTTATCATTCCTTCTATACTTCCCCTTCTCCCTGCCTTATCTGACAAAGGTGGATTGGCGAAAGTAATAACTGCAGACTTTATCCATTTATACACAGAGATTGCTTACTTTAAGATGAATTAATGTCGGAGAATAAAACAAATTAGATCTGGTAAAAGATAATACAATGAAAAAAACGTGTTTTCTATATGTATATACATATATATATTATATATTTTTTTTTCTCATCTTTGAAATGCAAGAGAAAGGCCATTATATGACTTTGGACTCTAGGCGCAATTTAGATTTTGTCCACTAGATGGCAGCAGTGTATGTGCAACCTTTTAGACTGATCCAATGAACCATTGCATTACTGTTCATTACTGCCAAAATGTGCCGAGTTGGTCAATTGATACATTTTCAAGTTCATAACTATAGAGATAATACAAACATGATATGGTAATAAAAATGTATGTTTACACACTCCCAGGAATGTCATAAATTATGGATAATTAGCTTCCCTACGGGGGAGGGAGGGCAGACACAGCAGGGCTTCAAACTGTAGAACCCAGTTCCAACATTTCAATATAAAAAGGGATTTTATCAAACAAAACTAGGCTACATTTTATCTCTGGGACCCTCAGGATGACGAATCAGAACAAGATTACTGAATATAAGTATATTATTTACCTTCAGAGGTGAATGTATCAAACCAGTTGCTGTGATAAAAGCACTCTCCTCAAATAATAGCATGATATTTCTTCACTGTAATAGCTTGTGTAAATTGGACAGTGCAGTTAGATTAACAAGAATTGAAGCTTTCTGCCCATATAAGACATGTCCATTTCCTGGGAAATGTTCTTGTTACTTACAACGTCATGCTAATCACATTAGCGCACGCTAGCTCAACCGTCCCGCGGTGTTGAGGACACCAATCCTGTAGAGGTTATTAAACCCTTATTACTTCCTTCAGGGGGTCTGACCTCCTGACCTCAACCCCTCCTTCGCCTAATCCACAGATGTCCATCCGCTTCCCCAATAGCAATCCTGTGATCTCCTCCCTTCCACCAAACATATTCCAAAGCCATCTGTCTTTCTACAGAAAACCATTAACTTCTGACATAAAATCCAGTCTCTTTTACTCCTTATATTCTAGGCTTCTGATCTATCATGTATTTAATTTCTCAATGTTCAAAGTTTAGCCCGAATCCAACACTGTGTGGTTCGAGCCCTGAATGCTGATTGGCTGACAGCCGTGGTATATCAGACCGTATACTACAGGTATGACAAAATAGTTATTTTTACTGCTCTAATTATGTTGGTAGTTTATAGTTTAGTTTAGTTAATAATAGTTTATAGTTTATCAGTTTATAATAGCAATAACGCACCTCGGGTTGTGATATATGGCCAATATACCACGGCTAAAGGCTGTGTCCAGGCACTCCAGGTTGCGTCGTAAATGAGAACAGTATTGAAATTCTTGCAATTCTTAAAAGATTATTAATTTTATTTCACATCATTACAATGGCATGTTTTTAATTCACCTGACATCTTCAAAAAGCTCCACAATTGTTCAAGAGAGGGGAGGGGGTTTATTTGAAAGAGCTGTTTATTTGCTGACATTTGTGTTTTTGCCCGCCTATTAAAAGGGACATGCGGCTATTTGAGACTCCGCGTTTAATTGTAGTTTTATGGTACAAATAGCATTATGGTTTTTGGTGCCAAGGAATAGCCACTTGGATCTGAGAGGAGGCAGAGCATGCTTTAAGTTTTCCTGACTGGGCCTGCAGGGAGCATAGGCCTATGTGGCCACATTATTATAGGACGACTTGGGAGTGATGATCCGCAACAGACAGCGCATCTCAGTATCATAAGTAAAGAATAAATCAAATCAAAGTTTATTTGTCACGTGCGCCGAATACAGCAGGTGTAGTAGACCTTACAGTGAAATGCTTACTTCCAGGCTCTAACCAATAGTGCGAAAAAAAGGTATGTGTGTGTGTGTGTGTAGGTAAGTAAAGAAATAAAACAACAGTAAAAAGACATTTGAAAATAAGAGTAGCAAGGCTATATACAGACACCGGTTAGTCAGGCTTATTGAGGTAGTATGTACATGTAGGTATGGTTAAAGTGACTATGCATATATGATGAACAGAGAGTAGCAGTAGCGTAAAAAGAGGGGTTGGCGGGTGGTGGGACACAATGCAGATAGCCCGGTTAGCCAATGTGCGGGAGCACTGGTTGGTCGAGCCAATTAAGGTAGTATGTACATGAATGTATAGTTAAAGTGACTATGCATATATGATAAACAGAGAGTAGCAGCAGCGTAAAAGAGGGGTGGGGGGGCACACAATGCAAATAGTCCGGGTAACCATTTGGTTACCTGTTCAGGAGTCTTATGGCTTGCCATGCGGTAGTAGAGAGAACAGTCTATGACTGGGGTGGCTGGGGTCTTTGACAATTTTTAGGGCCTTCCTCTGACACCACCTGGTGTAGAGGTCCTGGATGGCAGGCAGCTTTGCCCCAGTGATGTACTGGGCCGTACGCACTACCCTCTGAAGCGCACTACCCTCTTTTGAGGATCTCAGGACCCATGCCAAATCATTTTAGTTTCCTGAGGGGGAATAGGCTTTGTCGTGCCCTCTTCACGACTGTCTTGGTGTGTTTGGACCATTCTAGTTTGTTGTTGATGTGGACACCAAGGAACTTGAAGCTCTCGACCTGCTCCACTACAGCCCCGTCGATGAGAATGGAGGCGTGCTCGGTGCTCCTTTTCCTGTAGTCCACAATCATCTCCTTAGTCTTGGTTACGTTGAGGGATAGGTTGTTATTCTGGCACCACCCGGCCAGGTCTCTGACCTCCTCCCTATAGGCTGTCTCGTCGTTGTCGGTGATCAGGCCTACCTACTGTTGTGTCGTCTGCAAACTTAATGATGGTGTTGGAGTCGTGCCTGGCCATGCAGTCGTGGGTGAACAGGGAGTACAGGAGGGGACTGAGCACGCACCCCTGGGGAGCTCCAGTGTTGAGGATCAGCGTGGCAGATGTGTTGCTACCTACCCTCACCACCTGGGGGCGGCCCATCAGGAAGTCCAGGATTCAGTTGCAGAGGGAGGTGTTTAGTCCCAGGTTCCTTAGCTTAGTGATGTGCTTTGAGGGTACTATGGTGTTGAATGCTGAGCTGTAGTCAATGAATAGCATTCTCACATAGGTGTTCCTTTTGTCCAGGTGGGAAAGGGCAGTGTGGAGTGCAATAGCGATTACATCATCTGTGGATCTGTTTGGGCGGTATGCAAATTGGAGTGGGTCTAGGGTTGCTGGGATAATGGTGTTGATGTGAGCCATTACCAGCCTTTCAAAGCACTTCATGGCTACGGATGTGAGTGCTACGGGTCTGTAGTCATTTAGGCAGGTTGCCTTTGTGTTCTTGGGCACAGGGACTATGGTGGTCTGCTTGAAACATGTTGGTATTACAGACTCAATCAGGGACATGTTGAAAATGTCAGTGAAGACACCTGCCAGTTGGTCAGCACATGCCCAGAGCACACGTCCTGGTAATCCGTCTGGCCCCGCAGCCTTGTCTATGTTGACCTGTTTAAAGGTCTTACTCACGTCGGCTACGGAGAGCGTAATCACACAGTCGCCCGGAACAGCTGATGCTCTCAAACATGCCTCAGTGTTGCTTGCCTCGAAGCGAGCATATAAGTGATTTAGCTCGTCTGGTAGGCTCGTGTAACTGGGCAGCTCGCGGCTGTGCTTCCCTTTGTAGTCTGTAATACTTTGCAAGCCTTGCCACATCCGACGAGCGGCGGAGCCTGTGTAGTATGATTCAATCTTAGCCCTGTATTGACGCTTTGCCTGTTTGATGGTTCGTCGCAGGGCATAGCGGGATTTCTTGCAAGCTTCCGGGTTAGAGTCCCGCACCTTGAAAGCGGCAGCTCTGCCCTTTAGCTCAGTGCGAATGTTGCCTGTAATCTATGGCTTCTGGTTGGGGTATGTACGTACAGTCCCTGTGGGGACAACGTCCTCGATGCTCTTATTGATAAAGCCAGTGACTGATGTGGTGTATTCCTCAATGTCAGAAGAATCCTGTGATAGCAAAACAGTCCTGTAGTTCAGCATCTGCTTCATCTGACCACTTTTTTATAGACCGAGTCACTGGTGCTTCCTGCTTTAATTTTGGCTTGTAAGCAGGAATCAGGAGGATAGAGTTGTGGTCGGATTTACCAAATGGAGGGCGAGGGAGAGCTTTGTACACGTCTCTGTGTGTGGAGTACAGGTGATCTAGAATGTTTCTCCCTCTGGTTGCACATTTAACATGTTGATAGAGATTTGGTAGAACTGATTTAAGTTTCCCTGCATTAAAGTCTCCGGCCACTAGGAGCGCCGCCTCTGGGTGAGTGGTTTCCTGTTTGCTTATTTCCTTATACAGCTGACTGAGTGCGGTCTTAGTGCCAGCATCTGTTTGTGGTGGTAAATAAACAGCCACGAAAAGTATAGCTGAGAACTCTCTAGGCAAGTAGTGTGGCCTGCAATTTATCACAATATACTCTACTTCAGGCGAGCAAAATCTAGACTTCCTTCGATTTCGTGCACCAGCTGTTGTTTACAAATATGCACAGACCGCCACCCCCCTCCCCTCCTCGTCTTACCGGAGTGTGCTGTTCTATCCTGCCGATGCAGTGTATATCCCGCTAGCTGAATATCCATGTCGTCATTCAGCCACGATTCCGTGAAACATAGGACATTACAGTTTTTGATGTCCCGTTGGTAGGATATTCGTGATCGTACCTCGTCTAATTTATTGTCCAATGATTGCACGATGGCGAGTAATATTGATGGTAACGGCAGCTTTCCTACTCGCCATCTCCGGGTCCTGACGAGGCATCCGGCTCTTCGTCCTCTGTACCTGCGTCGCTTCCTCTTGCGAATAACTGGGATGTCGGCCCTGCCGGGTGTTTGTAGAATATCATGTGAGTCTTGCTTGTTGTTGAAAAAATCTTTGTCTAATCCGAGGTGAGTGATGGCTGTCCTGATATCCAGAAGCTCTTTTCTGCCGTAAGATACGGTTGCAGAAACATTATGTACAAAATAAGTTACAAATAACGTGAAAAAAACACATAATAGCACAATTGGTTGGGCGCCCGTAAAACTGCGCCATTTTATCTCCAAGACTGGCCTGCTTCTGTGCCTTTCTAGACATTTCTACACCTTATAAACTGTCGAGAGTAGACCCACAACTGATCCAAATGGAATGAAACATTCAAATCATAGAGCGTTTGGGCCTTTATTCAAATAACATTTTCACTGCAGTTTACAGCCAAGAGTAGAATTTTGTGCTCACTTGAAAACAATGATGCAATTACTCATTACATTGTGGTGTTGTAGGCTAGTCTAGGTAGTATGATTGTATTGTCCCCAAACAAGACCCATAGGGGAGATTTTTGAGCTGCATGTATTATGTCTTCACTGATCTTTCATGCGCAATGATGCAACAGGCATCTCCGCTGCCTTTCCGCTATTCCTCTATGATCTTGTGGATTTATATAGATAATTGGTGCAACTTTGAAAGATTTTACTTCCAGTTAGCTAGCAAGATTAAATAAATGCTTGCCAGCTAGTTAGCATAAGATAATGTCTGCTAGCATAGCTAGCTAACCCCTAGTTAGCAGGGTTAGAATAGGGGCCAGGGTTAGGATTAGAATAGGGTTTAGGTTAGGGTCATAATAGGGGTTAGGGTTCAGTCCACAACTGTTCATAAAACACCTTAAAAAATGTATTTTCAGATGAGAAATGTTTCTAACAAAATATATGATCGTGGTGGCTATAGCGAAGATGCACTTGGTTGTGCCCTGAATGCTATTGAAAATGGGCAGAATGCCCGTGCTTTAAATGTATCAAGCACAAGGCGAGACCCAGATGCAGAGGCAGATGGTTGGAGTCTTACAATGTTTATTAATCCAAAAATGGGTAGACAAGAGAATGGTCGTGTACAGGCGAAAGGTCAAAACCAGTTCAGAGTCCAACAGGTACCGAAGGGCAGGCAGGATGGTCAGGCAGTGGTCAAAACTGGGAAGACTAGCAAAAGAGAATAGAAAAGGAGTACGGGAAATAACACGCTGGTTGACTTGACTAAACATACAAGACGAACTGGCACAGAGAGACAGGAAACACAGGGATAAATACACTGGGGAAAATAGGCGACACCTGGAGGGGATGGAGACAATCACAGGGACAGGTGAAACAGATCAGGGCGTGACATAATGTGCCACACAAAACCCTGAGGCGCCACCGAGACAAGCAGGTCAAAACCCCAGGCCACAGCCATTTGGGTGGGTTACCAGTCTTCTCTAGCTCTTTCAAATGTGATCTGGAGAGTCATATCCCTAAAATGTAAAGAGCCCTTTTTGGACTTACATCATGTGATGTGAAAACTTGCCTTTGACCTAGCGGAGAGGATGGGAATCCAAAACACATTCAATAAAGAAAGGCAGTTGGCAAAGACTGGTTTTACAGTTTTATGAAGCTCCCAGGGTAGCTGGGCAAAATGCCCCTTTCCCCCCCAAAATGTATTTGATTAAATAACAACATCTGTTGACTGTGGCCATTTATTTACCTTTATAATTTGTTACCCTAAGCATCGCCATCATCCACCTTTGCTATTTTGTCAACAATTAGACATTGATCTTAGGGGTGAGGCATCTTACCCCATGTTACCCTGTGATTGCTAGTTAGACTATTGCAAAACTGGACAAATGATCCACTTACCACCATTGTCACTATGAATGGTAGATAGAGGGCAGGATAGACAGACTGGTATTAGTGCGGAGTGATTAGTGCTTTCTAAGGTCGTTGTGGTGTCTGTTAACCCTTTCACACGTACCATCACACGGGTATGATCGTCCTACAGTGGTCCCTGATGCTTACCCTGATGCTTACGATCACACCCTTGTGAACGGACAGTTTCGAGTGATGCAACAATCAGCATTTGAGCTGGCCACACTTTTTTCAGAAACTATTTACACAAACACAGTCCTTACAAAGTTATGTCCAGAATGTGAGCAGATTATTTTTGGATGCAATGATCAGATATTCACAAAAGTATTGTAATGAAACAGCAGGGAGCAGGTCTCGAACCCTCAACCTTCTAGCCCGAAGTCCAGTGCGCTATCGACTGTGCCGCAAAAGCTCGTGCTGCAGAGTCGATTTCCATGCTTATAAACCCAGGGTTTATAGTATCTATAGCATAACACAATCATCCTAACCGTAAAAATGTAGGCTACATTTGTCCTAGTGCTAACTGAGGAAAGATTGACGCAACACAAGTGGTCACATTTTCTAACTCTCGGCTGACATACACTACAATATGAATTAGCTAATAGCAATTACTATGTATAATTAATCACATCATGGATGAGCTCACCGTTGATCAAAATAATTGAGTAAAACACTTTCTAGAAATCAAAAGTAATCCAAGGATGATTAGTTTGCAGCCATGCTTTTTCCCCCACAGATACCAAAGTTTGGTCTGCATGCATGTTGAAGAGGTGTGTCGTCTAGCATCGTTCACATCCCACCATTCACTTCCTGACGTTCTCAAAAAATGACTGAACCCTTACTCACCTCATTTTGTTATAGCATATTTGGTCCGACAGACGATTCCGTGAGACCCGGAATGCATTATGTCAACAAACATGGCTCCACACACATAGCTGGAATTAGCTTAGCTCATCATAATTAGTACAACCTTCAAAAAAGTATTTACACACACTATGTGCCCATTACAATATATGCAAGAATCGGAATGCATGATTTATCATGGTAATTAAAAAACATGAGAATAATACAGTAAATATATCAATAATTACAACAAAACATTTTCTGATAGTGATTTATTGATAAAAATGGCACGTGTAGGCAGTCAATCACGTAACCTCTCACTGAGCCATTCAGTGTTGTTTATATATGTAGCTAGTGAGCTATGCTGTAGCATTAGCAATGTCTTTCAAAAGGAGACAACTCACAAATGTGGAAATTCTGGAGATTAAAAAAAAAAAATCTGACAAAGAGTCTGAAAGTCAGGAATCAGATTCTGACAGTGCGGAGCTGCCCCCCAGTCATTGAGAACCCTGAATCTGAGGACCCGTTGTCCACTGACAAAGTCGCAGTTCCCTTTGAAGATGCTGGTGGTGATGGAGGCAGACCGGCAGTGGATGAAGTACAGGAGTTCTGTGGTAGCTGGAAGGCCGCCAGCCATTTCACCCCTCCTGGCACTGCTGTTTGCTTTGATGAGTCCCAGTCTGGAGTGCAACACCCCTTGCCATTTCCATCTGAGGCAGAGTGCTTCAAGTTGTTTCTGACAGAGGAGCTGGTGGGAGACATAGCAGAGACCAATCGCAATGCCTTGGAGCTACAGGAGAAGAGAGAGCCAAGAGTGGGGGACAACCACAATTAGTGAAATGTATACATTCCTGGTGACAGTCCTTCTCATGGGGATAGTAAAGAAGAACTCCCTAAGAGAATACTGGAGCACAGATCCTATGTTTGTAACTCTCTTCTTTGTCACCCTCTTTTCCCAAGACTGCATTTCATCAACAGTACTACTGCCATCCTAAATGACCCGTTATACAAAAATAGAAAATGTCAACTGCTGGCAGTAAAGTGGCATGACAAACGAGACATCCGTGTCCTCTCCACTGTCCATACAGTACTACTGCCATCCTAAATGACCCGTTATACAAAAATAGAAAATGTCAACTGCTGGCAGTAAAGTGGCATGACAAACGAGACATCCGTGTCCTCTCCACTGTCCATACAGCAACCATGTCGGCCACAGGGAAGGTGGACCACCTGACGGGAGAGAGAAAAATCAAACCAGACTGTGTGCTTGATTATAACCTCAAAATGGGGCAGTGGATAAGGTGGACATGATAAACAGCTTTGTGGAATGCACTCAGAAAACGAACAAGTGGTATAAGAAGATATTTTTCAATATTTCCAGGGTAGCTTCAAAATACAACAAGCCAATACTTCTCTGACGCAATTAGCATTGTTTTACAGAGCTAATAGAAGAATGTAGCTAGCTACATAAGCACGATTGAATATAACACCATAAAGGTTATGACATGAGTAACGTTACCTCGCGTGTTGTTAGGATTTATGTTTATGCACTATAGCCTGTTAGCATATTGTTTGAAGATGAATATTGTTTTGTTACACACACACACACACACACAAACAATACAGATGGGTGTGTGTAGGTGTGTAAGGACTGACCAACACAGGCCATAAAAGCTGTGGTCAGTCTGGAGAGGGGAGGGGTGCATCTCTCTAGGCCAACCAGGAGGTTAGATTACTGGACAATACCATATTAGGAACTGTTTCAGTGTAGAATCGACAGACACAAGACGGATCTAATCTACCCAGCAACCAGATGTGGACAAAGGGAAGCGCCAAGGGGCTTGGACAAATCCGAGGGCCAGCAAAGGCGGGGCAAAGTCTAAACGGCGCCCAGCCTCTACTGTGATAGGCCAACAGACGCGTTGGAACTACGTCATCACGGTATAAGAACAGCGGTTTACGTACTTCCTGACAGTTCTCTGATCTACCCTGCGCAGAGATACAGTGAACCCGTATATACGAAAATTGCATTTACCATTTATCGTTTGAGTTTAATTAAAATACTTAAAATATATTTGGTGACTCTGAATCACATTTTGTCCTGATGCCAGATTTGAACTGACGCAAATCTCTTTCTGTGTCCGCGGTTATAAGGAATATACACAAATATATTATGCTCCATACACACAGTGAGCTACAGTAGAAACGTTATAACACGACATTTGCAAACATTTCTAAAACTCTGTTTTCGCTTTGTCATTATAGGGTATTGTGTGTAGATTGATGAAGCCATTTTTGTATGAAATCAATTTTAGAATAAGGCTGTAACATAACAACAAAAAAGTCAAGGGGTCTGAATACTTTCCGAATGCCCTGTACCACGTAACGTTTTCACAGTCAAATATCTTTGGATATACACTCCCAAAAGCAGAACAACAAGATGGACAATCCTGCTATTGTGCAAGAGAGGGGGGAGGGCCTCCAGAAATCAAAACATACACATTTACTGGAAACAGTGCTAATGACGCCATCATTCACCACTCCTCTCCTCTTATAAACCCTCCACCTCACCTCACAAAAGAAACGTCTCTTTGGGTCTCTCTTTCTCGTTTGCTCGAGAATCATTGTCTATTTTTTAACACAAGGCTAAATAAGTAGCTATATTCGCTTGCCATGGATCAACCACCACCGTACCAGCCAGAGTTTGTCCCAATGAAAGGAAATAAGTACATGCGTCTTGAAGACACTCACGGAGCGCCCAAGTTCCAACATACCGTCGTCTTGGGACAGCCACAGCCCGTTGTACCGCAGCCCAGGGATCACATTATCTGGTCACTTTGCAGCCTCGTGTACTGCAACCCATTCTGTCTCGGAATGTTAGCGGTGTATTTCTCCATAAAGGTGAGTTGGAATTCTCCTTATATATCTTTTTATAGCAATGTCTGGTGTTGGTGCTTGCATTGTATGGATTTTGAAGTTGAGCAAGTTATTATATAGGCGACCAACTTTGAACTATGGAAGGAAGACAGCATAACAATTATCTACATTTGCGTTTCGCTCTCGTGTTATCACACTGTTATAAAAATGTGTAGCCTATACTTCATCTATAGGCTCTATAGATTTTTACTCCAAAATAATTGTTTTAAGGAGTATTAAACCACTAAGAGGGTAATACATTACTGAGATCATCCCATTAGTGTGAAATGTCATGTTGTGTGCATGTTGTTAACTAATATGCACCGCTACATAAACACAATCAGCAACACATGAATGATTCTATAATATAAATTATTCTACATTTTGTCATCCAGTCCAGGGATAGGAAGATGGTTGGAGACTTGGAGGGAGCAAGAAAACACGGGAACACTGCACGCTGCTTTAATACTGTGACCCTGACCCTGTCAATCCTCGGGCTGCTCTTCCTCTTCATCACCTATGGTATCATCATCTACCAAGTTGCACACTGAGTAGTTCCAGTCTTTGATTTTGTAAAAAGTGTTCATTTGGAAGTCTTGGCAGGTGTTATACACCTCTAGGATTGTGTCCTGATACATTTCTCTTACACACACACACACACTTCTTTAGTTTTGTGTTTTAGAGATGCAAAATGATTCTGTTGAAGTTGTATTCAAATGTTATTTTTATCAATAAATGTAAATGTTTTGTAAATGTATTCCATTTGAGTCTTTATAGCTGTTAATGGATGTTAACGTTTCTGTTTAACTCATCTCATAGACATACACTCACTTAATGGGACATGGCTTGTCTTTCTACTTTGTTGTCGCTCTCCAACAATGTTTAAGGTTGCTAAAATGACTTGTGCTTGTGTGATATAAACATGTAGGAATTAGAGTATGTTGAACAACTTAATCAACCCCAAAAGGGAACGGTATTAGGTATTTTTGACTTATTACTCTGATATAAATTGTAAACAGATGTTGATATAAAATTGGAATTTCCAGCAATGTAAAAAGTCCAGGCCTGGTCCCCAGAGACAAGCTATGTCACCCAGGATTGCTGTTTGGCTGTGTCACAGTAATCTTGAATTGCTTCCAAGTTGGATGACCGTTCAAAAATATTTTTTCACAGTCGGGGAGCTCGTTTTTGTTCGAGTTCCCACTTGTCTTAAAGGCACTGAAGTCAGAGGTCAGAGATTTCCGAGTTCCAAGTTCAGCTTCCGCGTTCCCAGTTGGTTTGAACATATTCCAAGTACAAATTACAAATATCAGGCACAAATATAAATTATACAAATGATCAGCAACCAACTTAGTGTGTCTACCGTGTCCAGATTCCATTTTCCCGCACTATATTCAAAGGACAGTATGCATTCTACAAATGGTGGAATAGGCTAAATATCTTAACACTGATGACAGTAGCTAGCTACTGTAGCTAACTAGCCATCTAACCTCTGTAGCTTGCCAGCAAGCAACGCTAAAGGGATTGTATACCGGTTGGCATAACTCTAGCTGGCTAGCATTTATGAGGCTAGCAAACACGTTCCTCACATGCCAGGAACGTATTTCCTCCAACGTTATAATGAAAATGTGCCTCTTGGTCCCAAAACACAAGTTTTAAGGTAACCAATCGCCCTTAAAGGGGCAGCTGAACAGTTTGTCTCTGATATTTCGGTTAAAAGACTCAGGTCACAAAAAATGAAATGAAATTGAGCAACATTTATTGTTTTAGAAACATTACAAAGCATGGTCATCTGTTTTTGGTGTGTTTTTTATGTATGTATGCTGCCCCCCCAAAAATTGTCCGGTAAAAAATCTCAGTGGCTGGTCAAAAAAAATTATCTACCTGCCACAGTGGCTGGTGGAACAAAGAGTACATTTTTTGCCCTGGTCTCAAGATTATATACTCATTCATCAAACTTTCTTTATAGAGCACATACTTACAGAGGATGCATTGAATAGCTTCCTATCATCTCTTTTCCCTCTGGAGCAAAACGCTGAGAAGGTTTGATGGGTAAAAAAACACTATTCAACTCATGGTCCTGTTAAAATACTTAATTGTATCATTCCTTCTGTCCTTCTCCCTGCCTGAGCTGACAAAGTTGGATTGGTAGCTAGAGACTTTATTTATACACACTGATTACTTACTTCAAGATGGGAAGGAAGCAGTAGGGCTTGTAACAAGGCTGCATTTTAAAGAGATCACACAGGTTTCCTCTTGTCAGTATAGTTTGTAATGGAAAGCAGATGAGTAGCGCGAGATGATCCAGATTGGGGCTAAAAGGAGGATGAGACTATGGGTGAATGTTTATTTCCTAATCTTATTAGGTCTGCCGCATAATTTTTTCGACCAGAAATAGATCTGTATCAGAAAACGCCACATTAGACAACTATGTTCCGTTTGCAGTTTGCTAAAAGGCAAATCTTTCTTCTGACTCTCAATCAGGACATGAAATGAACACCCACAACCTGCGAGTAGGTTTAGGTATTGGCGGGTAAAAAAGTAATATTTCACCAGCCATGTTGGCGGATGGTCAATTTGTAAGTTCTACTATGCAAGCAATACATTCGTGAATAAAAAGTCAAAAGTCAAGTATGAGTACATGTGCGAGTTAGGGTAAGAAAAATGCTGCAGTAGCTGTTTTCAAAGTATTTCTGCTGTTTTGTTTCATAGCTGCTAATTGCACAAATAAATAGGAATCCTATGTCCCACCTCGCAGTAACACTGCCTGGCAAGGGAGCTATGCAAACTGACTGAAGTGCTGATAGATTCATTTTTGGAGGCGCTGCGCACAGGCGAAAGTCTACAAATAAGCTATGATCCCTTGTTGATGTCACCTTCAATCGGGTGTAGATGAAGGAGAGGAGACAGGTTAAAGAAGGATTGTTAATGCTTGAAACCATTGAGACATGGATTGTACAGTGGGGAGAACAAGTATTTGATACACTGCCGATTTTGCAGGTTTTCCTACTTACAAAGCATGTAGAGGTCTGTAATTTTTATCATAGGTACACTTCAACTGTGAGAGACAGAATCTAAAACAAAAATCCAGAAAATCACATTGTATGATTTTTAAGTAATTAATTTGCATTTTATTGCATGACATAAGTATTTGATACATCAGAAAAGCAGAACTTAATATTTGGTACAGAAACCTTTGTTTGCAATTACAAAGATCATACGTTTCCTGTAGTTATTG